>NC_081411.1:335343448-335478604 GCF_030272615.1 Cryptomeria japonica | reverse complement strand
GAGAAGAAGGGGTATGGAGGAAGGGAGAGGGAGAGTAGGGGGGAGGGAGGGAGAGGAGAGAGGAGAGGGGAGAGGGAGAGAGAGAGAGGGGGGAGGGAGAGGGAGGGAGAGGAGAGAGGTAGAGGGAGGGAGAGAGGGAGAGAAGAGGGGGGAGGGAAGGTGGAGAGAGGGAGAGAGGTAGAGAGGTAGAGGGAGGGAGAGAGAGAGAGAGAAGAGGGGGGTGGGAGAAAAGAAGGGGTATGGAGGAAGGGAGAGGGAGAGAGGGAAGGAGGGAGAGGGAGAAAGGGAAGGAGGGAAGGAGGGAGAGGGAGAGAGAGAGAGAGGGAGAGGGAGAGGGAAGGAGGGAGAGAGAGAGAGAGAGAGGAGAGAGAGAGAGAGAGAGAGAGAGAGAGAGAGAGAGAGAGAGAGAGAGAGAGAGAGAGGGGGGGGAGAGTAGGTGGGAGAGGGAAAGAGAAGGGGCCTCACAAGACACCATATGACCTCTTAGGAAACAATATGACATCTAATTACACCTAACAGGTCATATGGTGGGCTAATAAAATGATATATTAAATTTAAAGTTATGAATAGAACATCATACTGTAAAGTGGAAAATCGCGATCGAACCCTAAGTGTTCCCCCCACCACTCCAAGGAGAGAGAAAGGAGGTCACTAGGGTTGATGGTTTTCACTTAGGAGAGACTTTACATTCAAAAGAGGGGTTGAAACCCACAAGATCCAATCCCACACAATGCAAGATTGGATTCTAAATGAGTTTCAAGGGTTATGACAGCAAGGCTACCCTCTTTTGTAAAGAATGTAGATAGAAGGATTGAGCTAGGAATGCATGTAAAGTGAGAAAGATTCGCTTATAAACAGAGATAGGAATATAGGATGAAGCTGCGGACCTGGAATTAATAGTAAAATGTTGAGATGATGCTGTCCTGCAAATTTGAGCGAAAGTTGACGGGACGATGGCGCCCGACGTGCACACGGTCCTCCGAAAAATCCGCGAAACGAAGGGGGATCTGTTCGTCTCTCCACAAGGATTCCAAATCTTCAATTAGAGCCGCGTACCTGCAACCTACACACAGAAAAGAGAAGACGATTGGGGGGTTAGGGATTAGGGGTTTGCCCTTAGGTCAAACCCTGGTTTTGGAATTAACCAAGAAATGAGAATGCTGTAAATGTAAATGATTGTAATGTAAACAAGTACTAATACCTTGTTGTAAGAATGTTTGTATTCTTACATGCGAAGGTGTAAATGTTGTTGTATGTTGTATGTTGTATGTGGTATGTGATCTCCTCTTCAATGGTTGAACCCTTGTCTTGAATGCAACACTTAGCCTTGAATGGAGACTTAGAATGATCAATTGCTTGAAGGAATACTTGAATGCTTGAATGCTTGAATGTCGCTTCCGCATCTTGTACACGTATGCCCTCCCTCCTCAAAATGGGAGAGGAAATGTAGTTTATATACTTGCCAATTAGGGTTGAAACACTGATTTTTACGACCTTGGGCTGACATAGCAACCTTATTTTCCAATTTGAAAACTTAAAGACCCGAAGCCCCATAAGAGACCGGGCCCAAAATAGGGCCAGGGACCAGGGTGCTGGGTGCCATGGTCCCACCTCCAGGGACAGCAGGGTGCAAGGAGGATCGGGCCATGGTGCTAAAAAATGTAGTTTTTGATGTCATGAACAAGTTTCGGGGTCTCCATTCAGGTTCAGTGTTGCATCACCATCATGAAGACCCAAATGCAGTCGAAATTGCAAGTGTCGCAATTTTAGGACGCTACATTTAGCCCCCACTTTAGCGGGAGTATAAGCATACGCCCATACTTTCGGTAAAGTACAAGGAAACAATATCGAAAGACTTTCACCACGTCAAGGAGGAAAGACACACCAAGCCCCCAGTGGACTAAAGATCTTACGACTTCGATTGACAAAGTAAAAGGGAAGATCATGAGGGAGAACCATGACTATCAGTAGTAAGGTTCCCTCACTATGAGTCATGCAAGAGAAATACCAAAAATTTCAAGGCAAAGCTAAGTTCGCCAAGAAATTTTCAAGTATCCTGAAGGGATAGACGAGGTGTATGCCCCCCTACGTTAAAGCGATCGCACAGGCCTCAATGGGGGTGATTGCTTTAAGGTAGTGATACACATAAGAAATGAGAAGGGAAAGGAGCACGTTATCACAAAGATTTACCCCCCAAGTGTGAGATAAACCCAAGGATAATAGACACAAAACACAAAGCATGAGGTGACTTCTCTTTCCTCGGGGTCAGTATGCTGTATGATAATTCATGTATATCATATGTATGTATGCATAATTGTTCTTCATTCCCGAATCAAGGAAGGTCACCTAGAAGAAGGGAACACGTGTCTTTTGAGTCAACATGAGAGAGACCGAAAAAGATCTCAATGCTTTGCATCGTCCTCAAGTAGACAACACTAAGGACAACAAATAGACGAATGAGAATAACACATAGAAGAAGTAACAAAAGAAAGAGAGGAGGAGAGAATCTGCTATGCTAATGAAACTAGTCTAGCACGTCATCCACCCCCCGATCTTGCTGATCAATATTTTAGGAAGACAGGGAACATGCTAGAGGAGGAACATCCAACACAGCAGATGGAGCTATCACAAGATCCAAACAAGGGCTATGTTTATGTTCCAAGCCACGTTGTTCTTGTCTAGGAGCTAGGATAAGTGCATTAGAAAATTCGTTAGATAGATGGTTATCAACATCAACAAATTCATATTCACTATCAGAAGCAAGAGAAGTAACATTTTCATCATGAATAACATTTTCATCTATATCATCATCAAGATTTATAAAAATAGGATCTTTAACTCGCACAGGATCAAAACCATCATGCATCTTATGTTTAGGAGATTTTGGAGAAAATGGAATAATGCTTGTTGAAGGTGTTTTTGGGGATTGCAAAGTTTGAGAAGCAGCTGCCTGAGCTCTAAGATGACGCTTTCGTCGGCGTTCACGCGCAGAACGATTTCGTCTAGTCTTAGTAGGAAGTTGAGAAGATTGAGGAGGAAGAATGTTCTCATCCTTATCACTTGGGTGTTTAGGTTGTGGTCTCTTAGGCTGGATAATAGGAGAAGAGGAAGGTCTCTTCTCTCCATAAGAGGAAGGAGGAGGAACTGCTCCATATAAAGGAGGAATATTTGGTTTAGGAAGGAGACCAAGTCCATCATGACGAGGAGGTATAGGCCTACTTTTATAAAGTTTATTAGACATAGACATAGTCACATCCATAGGAATGGGTTGGGAATCTTCTTGAGGAAAGACATTAGTTTTATCTTTCAAAGGAAGAACTTCCTTCTCAAGAACGATAGGAATATCAAGTTTGGGTGTTCTAGGTTCACTTAGAGATAGGATCATATCTGTTTTCCACTTTTGATAAGATTTGAAAAGAGGATCACTTCGCAGAGGAAGAGATTGGAATTGTTTAGGCCAAAAATAATCAATAGGAACGCTAGAAGTTCTTTCAGCTGGTTTAAAGAGACTATGATTGACAGTAAAAACTTCACCATTATGGGGAAATTTCAAACATTTATGAATAGGAGAAGCAATAGCTTTCACGGAAGATAGCCAAGGATAGCCTAGCTTCACACGAAATTGTTCAGATGAAGGAATAATAGCAAAGTTCACATCAAGGGATTTGTTATGGACCTCAATAGGTAATGTAATAGAACCAATTGTAGGAGAAGAAAATGCATCAAATAATTTCACAATCACATCTGTTTTGTCATAGATCACTTGATTCAATTGCAAAGTAAAAAGAAATTCCTCAGTAATAACATTAACCATGCAAGCAGGATCAATAAGCACTCCACGGCAAGGTGTATTCTTGACTTTTGCAACTATATATAAAGGACCATCAGGTGCCCTGATAGTTTCATTAGAATCAAATGTGATGGAAGGTTCTTTAGGGTTTTCTTGCTGCTCTACAAAGTTAATCACATTCGGAGTCATAGACACAAGACCATCAGATGAGAAAGAGAAATCATTAGCCTCAATCGCATTAGAGGTATGAGAAGGTAATGGATCAGTAAAAATCTTAAGATTTTGGTTAGGAGGAGCTACAGATGTATTGCCTTTATCATTCACTCCTGAAACAGAGATAGTATTATTATCAATCAAATCTTGAATTTTACCCTTTAAAGCAAAACATTTTTCAGTATCATGCCCAGGTTGACGATGAAATTGACAAAAAGATTTGTTATCAAAATAGGGTGAATTAATCTTTGTAGGATCGATTTGCTTTATAGGAGGGAGAGTAAGCACATTTTTTTCCAATAACTTATTCATAATACTATGCAATGATTCATTCAAAGGAGTAAACTTTCTTTCTTTCTTGAAAAACTTAGAAATAGGAGGCACACCTGATGCTGCATTCACATTGTTGTTGATGATGTTTTCATTGAACTTAACGGACTCTTTGTTCGGTTTAAACTTCCCAAATGGTTGTTGACTACTATCACCCTTATCACTCGGAGCCATAGGATTTGCTTGTTCCATTTGACTCACAGTTAGTTGATAATTGTGAAGAGTTGCACACAACTGTTGGAAAGAAGTAAACTCAGAAAACAGAATTTTTTCTCTAATATCTTTTTGTAAATTAGAAATAAAGATTCTTTGAATATCATTGTTAGGTACTGGAAAATAAATTTGAGCATACAAATGCTTATATCTACCAATGAAATCAGTCACTTTTTCTTTAACACCTTGTTTACAATGCATTAAATCAATCAAAGTAACTTTAGGACTTATATTGTTTTGAAATTGTTGAATGAAAGCATTTGCAAGTTGTTCGAAAGAAGTAATAGAATAAGAAGGCAACGAGTAATACCATTGTAGGGCTTTATCTCTTAATGTCCTAGTAAACAGTTTTGCAAGCAACCTTTGGTCATAAGCAAAATCGGTACATATTGTTTGAAAAGTCTTAACATGTGTTAGAGGATCACCTTTACCATTATAAAGCTCCAAATGCGGGATTTCAACATGTTTAGGAGGAATAGCTCGAACAATGTCAAGAGAAAGTGGGCTCACAACATCAAATGTGGGCACACTAAACTTAGATTGATTCATAGAGGCAATTTGTTGCTGTAAAGAAGAGACAGTTTGTGCAAGATTGTTAATGGTCGCTTCAGTCAAAGAATTCATATTAGACGTGTTAGATTGAGATGGAGGTATTATGTTATTGAAAGAAGGTATTGATTGAGAGTAAGGTGGCGGGACACTATGATAGTTAGTCATAGGAGATGATTGGAAAGGAGGAACACTACAAGGAGGAATGGAATGGTTAAATGAATTGCCCCCTTGCGCCAGGTTCATTTGTGGAGATGTAATAGGAACACTCATTGAAGGAATGAATGAAGAAGTCAGATTAAATGAAGGAAGAGGGTTAATTGAAGAAGAAGGATTTCCCCCATGACTGGTGATCATAGGTGGAATGTCTTGTATTGAAGTAGTCATTATGTTTGATGTAAAAGTAGGTATACTAGCAATACAAGTTGTCAAAGGAATAGAATGATTGACTTGAGTAGGAGGTTGTGTATAACCCAAAGTTTCGGCACAACTCTTCATAGGCATCACATTTGAATCCACAATGTGTGCAATACCATGCAAAATATCAATTCCATTCTTATCACTTTGAACCATACGTTTTAGACCCTCAATTAATGAAAGAGCTTGACTATCGGGATACTCTTGAGACATCCATTGCTGAAAATCATCAAATTGGTTATCCAGTTTTGAAAGTTGTTCTACAGAAACCTCATGGAGAGCTTCTTCATCATTAGGAGGATTAGAGGAATTACCCGTGTCCTTGTTAAAAAGGCTATTCAAATTAGGTTCCATCTCCTCAGTAATTAAACCTTGGAAAGACTTAATTCTAAGGCTTCGTCTAACGAGAATAGTGTAAGTAGGGCTTATTGTTGTAAAACTCATGCACTAGAGAGAGAGAGAAGATTTTGAATTTAGAGGTAGCAAATTTCAATAAAATCAGCCAATCTCCTAGATTTAGGCTGTTAAATGCAATCACGACAATCTCCCGAAATTTCGAAAAAAATGTCAGGGACCGTGGCGAACGAAGTGTACACGGTCCTCGCAACTTTTTTCAAAATTTTTAGGGATGAAAGTTATGATGATTTTAAAGCTAATCTGAAAAAATTGAGTGATTTTACGATCTGTAGATAGGCCAAATTAAAGTTGCAATCTCAAAATTGAATCCTACCAAGATTGTTGGAAAATGCAAAATTTGAATTTTGAAAAAGAGAGGGAAACTGAAATTTTGAATTTTATGATTTTAGAGGGAATACTAAGAGCAATGCAAGCTTTGAAATTTAAAAGTTGACTCAATTTCACGCAAAATTCAATTTTGAAAGCGGAAATCAAAGTTGGTATAATTAAACACTTAATTTCAAAAGTCACAAATTGCAAGAATTTGAATAAAGCACTGAAATTTCGAATGAATGCCGACACACTTTTCAGATTTAGGATAGTAAGAAGCACAATTTTGACATGAATTTCAATTTCAACAATTTTTGAATGATTAGGAGCCTTAATCCAAGCAATCACTAGACCAACTTTGACTTTAATTTTGAAAGTGTTAGAATTGATGAAATCAGCCAAGATTCTGGATTTTAGCAGAAAAATACAGTAAGATCTAACTCCCGAAATTTTGAAAAAAATATCGGGGACGATGGCGCTCGGGGTGCACACGGTCCTCGCAACTTTTTTCCAAATTTTCAGGGATGAAAGATATTATGATTTTGTTGCGGAATCCAAAGTTACAGCTGATTTGGAGATGTCTTGATCAGTGAGATTGTTGGTCAAAGGTTGAATCAAGAGGGTTTTAAAAATTAGGATTTTGACACTTAACCACTTAATTTTCAGAATTAAAGCACAAATATGAATTAATAATTTGCAATAGAAGGGTAGATCTGAAACAAGCATTAACAATTAAACATTTCACAGGCTCAATTACTAAAAAGAAAATTTAGGGTTTTCATGTAATTAACCTCTAAAATTTGCAAAAGATCAAACATGGAAATGTAATCAAGGCATCCAATTTTCAGATCTAAAAATGAATAATCAGAAAGGATGTTCACGTCAGGTTCACCAAAATGTAAAGCGGAAAATCGCGATCGAACCCTAAGTGTTCCCCCCACCACTCCAAGGAGAGAGAAAGGAGGTCACTAGGGTTGATAGTTTCCACTTAGGAGAGACTTTACATTCAAAAGAGAGGTTGAAACCCACAAGATCCAATCCCACACAATGCAAGATTGGATTCTAAATGAGTTTCAAGGGTTATGACAGCAAGGCTACCCTCTTTTGTAAAGAATGTAGATAGAAGGATTGAGTTAGGAATGCATGTAAAGTGAGAAAGATTCGCTTATAAACAGAGATAGGAATATAGGATGAAGCTATGGACCTAGAATTAATAGTAAAATGTTGAGACGATGCTGTCTTGCAAATTTGAGCAAAAGTTGACGAGACGATGGCGCCTAGCGTGCACATGGTCCTCCAAAAAATCCGCGAAACGAAGGGGGATCTGTTTGTCTCTGCACAAGGATTCCAGATCTTCAATTACAGCCACATATCTGCAACCTACACACAGAAAAGAGAGGACGATTGGGGGGTTAGGGATTAGGGGTTTGCCCTTAGGTCAAACCCCAGTTTTGGAATTAACCAAGAAATGAGAATGCTGTAAATGTAAATGATTGTAATGTAAACAAGTACTAATACCTTGTTGTAAGAATGTTTGTATTCTTACATACGAAGGTGTAAATGTTGTTGTATGTTGTATGTTGTATGTGGTATGTGATCTCCTCTTCAATGGTTGAACCCTTGTCTTGAATGCAACACTTAGCCTTGAATGGAGACTTAGAATGATCAATTGCTTGAAGGAATACTTGAATGCTTGAATGCTTGAATGTCGCTTCCGCGTCTTTTACACATATGTCCTCCCTCCTCAAAATGGGAGAGGAAATGTAGTTTATATACTTGCCAATTAGGGTTGAAAGACTGATTTTTCCGACCTTGGGCCGACATAGCAACCTTATTTTCCAATTTGCAAACTTAAAGACCCGAAGCCCCATAAGATACCGGGCCCAAAATAGGGCCAGGGACCAGGGCGCTAGGCACTATGGTCCCACCTCCAGGGATAGCAGGGTGCAAGGAGGATCAGGCCAGGGTGCTGAAAAATGTAGTTTTTGATGTCATGAACAAGTTTCGAGGTCTCCATTCAGGTTCAGTGTTGCGTCGCCATCGTGAAGACCCAAATGCAGTCGAAATTGCAAGTGTCACAATTTTAGGATGCTACACATACAATGAGACTCCAAGCGAACAAGCAACGAGGCTTTGCTAAAAAGCAAGTGTAAGAAATTGATCTAACCCTAAGAGTACTACCTAAGTTCTAAAACATATGATGCTATTAAATTTGCAAGGTTGTAAGAATGATCTCGATTGTGACTATAGGAATTACACATGATTTCTTTCATGGGTATGTACCGTTCCAAGCTATTTGACAAGTGATGATCATCATATACTACCACTGCCATGCATACAACAAACTTTAATTTCTTTAGGTGATAGGCGTTGTGTAACAACATGGGAACTCTCGCATACCCACCACTATCATTCTATAGGACATCATCTGTGTTATTCTCCCTCTTTCTCTTCCTACCTGTTGTTTCCTTTTGAAAAACATATTGCAAGTACTCTGACTCATCATGTTGCTTTGTTGACACTATTTTCCACATCTGCTTTTCTCATTAAAAACACATTCGAGAAGAATATTGCTACAAGTTTCCTTGTTTGTCATGGTAATACACCCATGGTTCAATTTCAAACCCTATTCCTCCTATTCAATATACACACACAAATCCATCAGTCATCGAGACTCCAAGCGAACAAACAATGAGGCTTCGCTAAAAAGCAGGTGTAAGAGCTTGACCTAACCTAAAGAGTATTGCCTAAGTTCTAAAACATATGATGCTATTAAATTGCAAGGTTATAAGACTGATCTCGATTGTGACTATAGGAATTACACACTTGATTTCTTTCATGGGAATGTACCGTTCCAAGTTGTTTGACAAGTTATGATCATCATATACTACCACTTCCATGCATACAACAAACTTTAATTTCTTTAGGTGACAGGCGTTGTGTAACAACATGGGAACTCTCGCATACCCACCACTATCATTCTACATGACATCATCTATGTTACTCTCCCTCTTTCTCTTCCTACATGTTCTTTCCTTCTGAAAAACATATTGCAGGTACTCTGACTCATCATGTTGCTTTGTTGACACTATTTTCCACATCTGCTCTACTCATTAAAAACACATTCGAGAAGAATATTTCTACAGGTTTCCTTGTTTGTCACGGTAATAACTTGTGGTTCAATTTCAAACCCTATTCCTCATATTCAATATACACACACAAATCCATCAGTCAATTTTCTTAGGAGAGCATACATGATAAAAATCAAAGAGGAAGTTGCAGACAAGAAATAAATTCACTTACTTCTATAGAAGTGCAGACACAGTTGCAGTGGGGTATGGAGAGTGAGAGAGAGAGAGAGAGGCACCTTGTATGTGTTTGAGAGGGGGAGACAATACACTTACATGTGTATATATATGTTTAATATATTATATATATATATATATATATTATATGTATATAAACATATTATATATACAATATCATATTATACACATATTATATATTACATATACTATATGTATATACACATATTATATTACATATATTATATGTATATACACATATTATATATTACATACATTATATGTATATACATATATTATATATAGAATATCATATTATACAATAGCATGTACGCGCTATTTATAGTAAAGGTAGTGCGTACGCGTTGTTTATAGGGAAACAAGCGCGTACACGCTGCTTACACTATAAGTACCCCATACGCGCTTTTTAAACCACAAGTACCCCATACGCACTTTTGACTGTTTAGGCTTGGAAATAGGCCTGGATGACAAAGCTACGGTTTGGAAGTTTGATTTCCCTCCATTTCTCTCATTTTTGACGTGTTTTATTTTATCAACTTGGTTTATCAACTGTGTCATCATTAGGTTTACACTTCATCAAGTGGGTATTTCTAAAATTGCTGCCATATTTTCACCAATCTTCTGAGCTTTCTAACCATATAATTTTTTTTCAATTTGAACAACAATAACATATTATTATTGAATTTTTTTTATGAGTGTCTCCATAGTTCTCACACACATAGGTGCACCATTTTTTGAATAACTTTTGATATACTTATCCAAATTAATTTTTTTTTAATATTATTGTAGTGCACTTGATTCTTTACAATTTAAAAATAAATAAATTATATTTTTGATTTGTTTAGTGCAACTTATGCTTCACGCATGAATAGGTACCTAATTTTTCAGGATGTGCTCGATTGGAAAAATCATAAAAAAAAATTACTCAACAAAAAATTACAAAAAAATACACATCTTCTAGTGCTCACTCTTAACTATCTTTCTACCAAAGGATTTGTCAAAATACTAAATCTAACTATGACATTTTTGATGCACACGTTAGACACTCTGTTATGTTTTTTTTTAAAAATCAGGGTCAATTTTTCGTGCGTGAAGGGTTTGACCCCCTTAATATTATCCAATTTTGAAAAAGTTTAGTAGTTTGGAAACTAGATTCAGAGTACTACAATATTTGTTCTTTGATTATCTTCATATCTTGAGTGGATGAATTTCAAATTTTGCCTCCAAGTTCAGGTTCACCTGATTTCAGTAAAAAAGTGTCCACTTATACCCCCCTTTTTGACCACCATCTTTGTGCACTTACCCTAAAGGAAACATCTCTCGCAACTATTCTTTGCACGTTAATACCATTCTTACAAACTCCTCTTTTGCAAGGATCTATTTCGGTCCATTGCAAAATGAGCTACAAGGAGGCAATATCAAAATCCAAGAATAAATATGAATCAACGATACCAACTTCAATCCACTCAACCATACAAAGCACCAAGGCCGTGGAGGCTCCTATGCCTTGGGATCTTCTTGACCTCAAGGAAGCTTCAAAGACCATGTTAACGTTGGAGAAAGAGGCTACTGATAGTCTCAATATTTTCATGTAGTGGGGTGGTTATTTTTTGTTGTTTTGTTGCCAGCACCTTGCTAGTTTTTGTTATCTTTTCCTCTAGGTGTTGTGTTTTTACTGTCCTTATCTCTTGCAGCCCGTTCGGTTTTTCTGTTGATAATGTTGGTCTAGATACTCTATTGTTCTATCTTTGGAAATGTTGTACAGGGTTTTGCGTCCCCTCAAAACCTATTTTTTCTTTATCAAAACCATATTGCTTTTGTTCTTTGGGTCTAAAAGACAAATGACATATATGACAAAAAAAACATGACATGAATCAGCAAAAAATGTATTATACATAAAAGTGTCATTCATAAAATAACCAATACCATTTAAAAGAAGCACACTATCGCTACTCTGGGTTTTTTTATAAGGGTAGTTTGATTCTTTAACCCTAAATATGCTCCCCAACTTATCACACAATTTATTTATATAATAATCGTTTGTAGTTCAAGAAAATAGAATGTATTTAGCTAGATGAATAAAAAAATATCACACTTAAATGTTGAATATAGAAATTAATGTCCTTAATAACCACTTGCCTTTAAACCCAATTGATCTCCATTGTTTTCTAAAATAATGTTGTCGAACCATTTATCATAACATACCTATGACATTTCTTGTAGTTTTTACCTCCCCCCTTCAAAATATTGCCATACTATACCTTTCTATCGGCGTAACCATTGCACCTCATTGAGGTGCATGTGCTAGTAATTTAATTTCTCACTATTTTATTTAAATAATACAATATTAATATATCTCATTTTATAAGATTATTATAAAAAAATTATAAGTTTATTTTTTTTAAAGATAAGAATAAATGGTTTTTTTATTTTTTAAATATTTAAAAAAATTATCATAAATATTCTTTAAATATGAATTTAGAAACTTACTTTAATTAAGACGATTTTTAGGAAGATATCTTTATGAGAATTTATTATTCAATATTAAAAAAAATACTTTTTTAGAGGGATATATTTATCCATATCATTTCTATGTTTTTTTAATATAACATTGTAGCTAATAATAATAAAGAAAAATTAGAAAGATTTTTTTTTAAAACAAAAAGAAATTGCATTTAAAAACTCATTAAATATGATAATAATAAAGAAAATATAATTTTTTACTTTGGAAACATAAAAGCTTTGTATTTAAAAATTATATAATCTAATGGTTTAAAGAAAATTAAATGCTTTTTTTCTTTGGAAACAAAATGGTTTTGTATTTAAAAATTATAAAATCTAATAATAATAAAGAAAGTCATTTTTTTTAATTGACATGGTAGTCAAATTTTTTATTAGTAATATTGTAAAACTGATTTTAAAGAAAATTTTGAATTACTAATATAGATAACGCTTTCTTTAATATAGATAATACTTCTTTTACAATTAACGAATTGGTTGACGACCAAATGCACATCAATTAAATGACTTTTGTTTAAAAACTTACATAATACACCTCTATGCGTAAATATGAAAACATAATGTTTTTAAATTCAAAAAATCGAGTTAAATGCATACATAAATATTTAAAATATAATATATAACTTTTAGTTTCCAATTTAGACAAATCAAAAACCATTTATATGTTTCAACATTAGTTTTTTAATATATAGTATTTTAAATCTCATTTTCTTTCTTTATATTGAGAAAAATCAATAACAACTTTGATGTTTCAAAATTATAAACATTAAATTCAAAAAATTGAGTTAAATGTATACACAAGTATTTTAAATATAATATATAATTTTTAATAAAAAATTTAGACAAATTAAAAACCATTTATATGTTACAAATTAAATTAATATAAATGAAAGTGCTTTTTGTTTAAAAAAAAAATAAATTAAGGATAATCAGGGATAGAGTTAATATAAAGGTTGGATTTTAATAAAGGTTACCTTGTTAGTATTAGGGTTAATAATATTAGGGTCATATTTAACCTATTAGAATTAGAATACATATAGAGTTTAAATTAGAATTAGGGTTAGTGTTAAGGTTAGGATAAAAAAAATTAGAGTTATGGCCTTAAGCATAATGTTATATCCCCAATCCTAATACTAACTAAAACCCTCATTATTTTTAAGTCTTGCATGTGTTGGGTTAGGATTAGAGTTTGAGTTAAATTAGGGTTAGGGTTAGACTTTAAGTTAGAGATAGGGTTTAATTAGGGGTTTTGATAAAGGTTATGGTTAGTGTTAGGGTTCTAGGATAAATCTTAAGGTCAAGGTCAAGGTTGTGGTTGGGGTTGGGGTTTAGTTAGGGTTAGGGTCACAGTTTATTAGGGTTAGGTTTAAGATACTAGGAGAAAGCTTCAAGGTTCAGGGTCAAGTTTAGACTTGGGGTTCGTGTGGTGGTTCATTTATAGTTAAGGTTAATGTTAGGGTTAAATTAGGGTTATGGTTAGTAATACATTTGTTAAACTTATTATAATTAATGCCTTACATCATTAGGCTAGGGTTAGTGTTAGTGTTAAAGTTATAGAATAAACTTTGGTATCAAGATTACTACTAGAATTAAGGTTGCACTAGGGTTAAGTTCAGGTTTAATTAAGATTAAAAATAGAATAAGGATTGTCATTACAATTAGGGTTAGTGTTCTAGGGTTAAGATTAGGTTACACTAGGGTTAAATAGAATTAGGTATCAATTAGGATTATAGAAGAAATGTTTAAGTTAGGGTTAGGATTACAGTTCTAGGGTTATATTACCATTAAAGTTTTAATAAGATTAGGGTGAATATTAGATTAGGGGTAAGGTTAAGGTTAGCATTCAATTAGGATTAAGGTTAATATTAGATTAGGATTCAATAAGGGAAAATTTTATTTATTTATGATAATGTTTGAATCAGGAATATGGGTGGGGTTTAATTTGGGTTTGTAGCGTCCTAAAATTGTGACACTTGCAATTTCGACTGCATTTGGGTCTTCACGATGGCGACGCAACACTGAACCTGAATGGAGACCCCGAAACCTGTTTACGACATCAAAAACTGCATATTTCTGCACCTTGGCCTGATCCTTCCTTGCACCCTGCTGTCCCGGGAGGTGGGACCATGGCACCCAGCGCCCTGGTCCTTGGCCCTATTTTGGGCCCGGTCTCTTTTGGGCATCGGGTCTTCAAGTTTGCAATTTGATAAATAATCTTTCTAGGTCGGCCCAAGGTCGAAAAAATTAGTCTTTTAACCCTAATTGACAAGTATATAAACTACATTTCCTCTCCCATTTGAGGAGGAAGGATATATGTGTACAAGAGGCGGAAGCGCTAGGCAAACATTCAAACATTCAAGCATTCAAGCATTCCTTCAAGCAATTGAGCATTCTAAGTCTCCATTCAAGGCTAAGTGTTGCATTCAAGACAAGGATTCAACCATTGAACAAGAGATCACTTACAACATACAACATACAAACCTTCGCATGTAAGAATACAAACATTCTTACAACAAGGTATCAGTACTTGTTTACATTACAAACATTTACATTTACAACATTCTCATTTCTTGGTTAATTCCAAAACTGGGGTTTGACCTAAAGGCAAACCCCTAATCCCTAACCCCCAGTCGTCCTCTCTTTTTTGTGTGTAGGTTGTAGGTACGCGGTTGTAATTGAAGATCTGGAACCCTTGTGCAGAGACGAACAGATCCCCCTTCGTTTCGTGGATTTTTCGGAGGACTGTGTGCACGTCGGACGCCATCGTCCCGTCAACTTTCGGTCAAATTTGTAGGACAACGTTGTCTCAACATTTTACTACTAATTCCAGGTCCGCAGCTTCATCCCATGTTTCTATTTCTGTCTGCAAACGAATCTTTCTCACTTTTACCTACACTCCTATCTACATTCTTTACAAAAGAGGGTAGCCTTGTTGTCTCAACCCTTGAAACTCATTTAGAATCTAGTCTTGCATTGTGTGGGATTGGATCTTGTGGGTTTCAACCCCTCTTTTGAATGTAAAGTCTCTCCTAAGTGAAAACCGTCAATCTTAGTAACCTCCTTTCTCTCTCCTTGGAGTGGAGCAGGGGGAACACCTAGGGTTCGATTTTCCGCACCTAAAGGCAAACCCCTAATCCCTAACCCCCCAATTGTCCTCTTTTTTCTGTGTGTAGGTTGCAGGTACGTGGCTGTAGTTGAAGATCTTGAACCCTTGTGCAGAGACAAACAGATCCCCCTTCGTTTTGCGGATTTTTCGGAGGACCGTGTGCAAGCCGAGCGCCATCGTCCCATCAACTTTCGCTCAAATTTGCAGGATAGCGTCGTCTTGACATTTTACTGCTAATTCTAGGTCCGCAACTTCATCCCATGTTTCTATTTCTATCTGCAAACAAATCTTTCTCACTTTTACGTACACTCCTTCTATCTACATTCTTTACAAAAGAGGGTAGCCTTGCTGTCTCAACCCTTGAAACTCATTTAGAATCTAGTCTTGCATTGTGTGGGATTGGATCTTGTGGGTTTCAACCCCTCTTTTGAATGTAAAGTCTCTCCTAAGTGAAAACCGTCAATCTTAGTGACCTCCTTTCTCTCTCCTTGGAGTGGAGCAGGGGGAACCCTAGGGTTCGATTTTCCGCTTTACAGGGCTATAGATAAACTTAGAGTTAGGGTTAAATTGGGGTTAGGATTAATGTCAAGCTAGGGGTTTAAACAATGTTAGCATTATTGTTAAGTTGGGGTTAGATCAATGTAAATTTAGGGTTAGAATAAGAATTAGAGATAGGATTTGGATTATTGTTAAATTAGGGTGAGGTTTCAATGGGTTAGGGCTATAATTACTTAAGGTTAGTGTTCAACTTGAGTTGTGGCTTAAGAAGTGTTAAAGTTAGGATTTAATTAGTGTTAGAGTTAGGGCTATGACTCAGTTAAGTTAGGATTTAGTTAGGGTCAGGTTAAAATTATGGTTAGGGTTCAAAAAGAGTTGATGTTATAGTTCAATAGTTGTTAAGGTTAGAATTAGAATTAGAAATAAGATTTCTAATTAGGGTTAGGGTTCAATTAGGGTTTTAAGAGAAATCTTCAAGTTAGGGTTAGTTTTAAAATAAGGTTAGGATTAAGGTTTAATTGTGATTATGGTTTGAATATTATTAGGGTTAATATTAGGTTAGTAAGGTTAGGGTTAGGGTTAATATTTTTGAATATGGGAAAACAGGGTTTGATGGGCCCCTGAAACCCATTACACTCAAAAGATCAAAAGATTTACATCAAAGTACAGAAAAACAAAAAGACAACAAACTAAGGAAAGACAACTGACGAACAAAATGCCATCAAACAAGAGACAAAAATTCAAAAACAAAAAAGGGTCCTCAAAATCCTAGGTTTAGGTTAATTTTTGAAGCATTTTCGCCGCTTCCTGCTCCAGCTATTCCATATTATTAGTTGCCCACTTAATATCCTCAATTTTGTTGTTGTGGCTTTGCATCTTTTTAGTGCTTGCCCTCGTTCTTCTCCCAAGCCCTGTATCCTTATCATCTAGGGTGTCATCCTTAACATCAATAATGCCTGCTGCTACCTTATCCACATGGTAGTTCTGCAGTTTACTGACGAGGGCCTTCATGTTGGCCGAGGCAGCCTTAAGAATCTCATGGCTTTTCTCACCTATTATTTTGAGCATGTTCTCAACTTCATCAAGTCTCTTTTTAATGGCACTTGCTTTGTTTTCCAGACTAAGAAAGTTATTGCAATTAGCATTGATAATCTCCTCTGCGTTACCAATAGCTTTGGTGAGCTCACTGAGACAATTAGGGAGGGAATTGAACTTTCCTGAGCCTAAAGCTTGTAAAGTTTTGATTTTACCTGCTTCTTGGGCCTGGTTGGTTTTAATGCCTACAATTTCCTTATGCATCTAGAGGAGTACCTGTTTGAAGCTATCCATGCCATTATTGATGCAAAGATCAATATCCAGGTGATGCTCTTCCTGGGTCTTATCAGCAGCGGTTTCAAGATTCACTTCCAGTCCAACCTCTCTGACATCAAAGCTCTGAGATTCTTTAGTGGTCGTATCCTCCCCCATCAGGCCCTTATCCTTAGAATCAGTCATGAGAGGCGACCAGTCCTTGGTGCCCACCTCCTTATTTTTAGGAGTCTTCTTTTTCTACTTCTGGCTCACAAGGCTTTGGACCTCCTCACTTCCAATATCCATATCATTGTCATTATCATAATCCTTCTCATACTAGCTATCCTCGTCCTCCCTTTTTTGCTTCTTTTTGGTTGACCCTTTGTTTTGTGGGTATGTGCACCAATTTGTGGTACCAAAAGGGGGTCTTAAGATGCCACTTTTGTTTTCTGAAATCAGCAAAGTCTGAACTTCAATGACAAATTGAACCTAATTACACTCCAAATTTGAAGATGCAACATGAACAAGAGTCAGAGTGCTTCGAATCTACTTTCTAAACTACTAATTTGTTTTGAAAATGGTGGAGATTAAGGGCTTCAAAAAGGGGGGCCACAAAAAGTGGTCCTATTTTTATGCAAAAAAACATAACATAGTGTCTGTTGTGCCCCCTCTAAAATGTTAAATTTTTTTTTGAATTTTTAAAATCGCTCTAGTGAGAAATTAGTTAACACCTTGCAGTTTATGCCAGATTTTTCAGCTAATTTTTTAATGAGTATATGATTTTTTAGTTATTTTCGAAGTGGACACATCTTGAAAAACAGAAATTTGAGCGTGCTCCCCCCTAAAACCATTGAAAACTAATCAAAAATCAAAACTTTTTTTTTAAAATTGTGTATAATGGAGTATAGTTTCTAAAAATGTAAGTTTTTTCAAAATTTGATGAACGTGTAAAAATCTATACCCAAAATAGTGCATGTTGGTTTTTGACAAAAAACGGACACATTGACAAAAGAAATTATAGATGAAAGACTTAACGAAATCAAAATTTGAAATAAATTACATTGTTGTATAGCTAAGAGGGAGCTCAAGTTTACCAGGTTTTTTTTTTTAACTTCATTGAAACACGTACAAACTTGACAGAGAGCACGACAAAAAATATGTCAAAATTTTCAATGTTCTGATAAAAACATGGCTAGCCTAAAATGGTCGTCCAAACCTTTGGGTTGGATGCCCAAGGCAAATCCAACCCATAGGTTTGGTGTCTCCCAAAGCGGGCCATTTGGCACACGCCAAATATGGTGGTTGCCCTATTTAGCATGTGCCAAATATGATGAATGGATATTCCACATTTGGCGCATGCCAAATAGGGAGAGCACCAAATGTGTACATAGAAACCCCCATCTCACCTCTCCCTTCTTTATCTCCCTTCCCTCATAGTTCCATCTCTCTCTATGAACTAGATCTCATATTCTCTCTCTCCCCTTACCTCTTCTCGGGCTCTCATTCTTATAGATACATACTCATCTTTGTCCCTCCCCTCTCTAGCTCTCACAATTCCCTTATTCTCGTATCCCTCAATCTATCTCCCTCTCCATCCTTACACCCATCTAATTCCCTCTCTCACCTCTTTCCCTCAGTTTCTTCCTCACTCCCTCCTCTCTCTAGGTCCTAAGGGGTCATAGGACACCATGTGACCCCTTAGGACACAATATGCCCCTAATGACACCTAAGGGGTCATATGGTGTCCTAAGGGGTCATAGGACACCATATGACCTCTTTGGTTACCATAGGACCCATAACGACACCATATGATGTCCTAAGTGGTCATAGGACACCATATGACCCCTTACGACACCATACAACCCATAACAACACCATATGGCATCTTAATGGATCATAGGACACCATATGACCTGTTAGGTGTCATTAGGGGTCATATTGTGTCATAAGGGGTTATATGGTGTCCTATGACCCCTTAGGACACCATATGACCCCTCAGTACACCATATGGTGTTAGTATAGTTCGTATGGTGTCCTATGAATCCTTAGGACACCATATCACCCCCTAGTACACCATATGGGGTCAGTATGGTCTTATGGTGTGTGATGATCCCTTAGGACACCATACGACCCATAATGACAACATAAGGTGTCCTAAGGGGTCATATGGTGTCTTAAGGGGTGTCATAACACACCATATGACCCATTAAGACACAATATGATCCCTAACAACACCTAAGGGGTCATATGGTGTCCTATGACCCCATAGGACACCATATGACCCCTTAGGACACCATACAACCCATAACGACACCATATTGTGTCCTAAGGGGTCATATGGTGTCCTAAGCGGTCATAAGACACCATATGACCCCTTACGACACCATACAACCCATAATGACACCATATTGTGTCCTAAGGGGTCATAGGACACTAGATGACCCCTTAGCACACCATGTGACCCCTTAGAACACCATATAGTGTTGTTATGGGTCATATGGTGTCCTAAGGGTCATATGGTATCCTAAGGGGTCATATAGTGTCCTATGACCCCTTAGGATACCATATAACCCCTTACATGTCGTTAGGGTTCACATTGTGTCCTAAGGGGCCATATGGTGTCCTATGAGCCCTTAGGACACCATATGATGTCATTATGGGTCGTATGGTGTCCTAAGTGGTCATCAGGTGTCTTATGATCCCATAGGACACCATATGACCCCTTAGGACACCATATGACCCATAATGACAATATAAGGTGTCCTAAGGGGTCATAATACACCATATGACCCGTTAAGACACAATATGATCCCTAACGACACTTACGAGGTCATATGGTGTCCTAAGGGTTCATAGGACACCATATGACCCCTTAGGACACCATACAACCCATAACAAAACCATATTGTGTTCTAAGGGGTCATATGGTGTCCTAAGGGGTCATAGGACACAATATGACCCCTCACAACACTATGACCCTTAACAACCCCATATTATGTCCTAAGGGGTCATATGGTGTCCTAAGGGATCACAAGACACTAGATGACCCCTTAGGACACCATGTGACCCCTTAGAACACCATATAGTGTTTTTATGGGTCATATGGTGTCCTAAGGGGTCATATGATGTCCTAATGGGTCATATAGTGTCCTAACAGGTCATATAGTGTCCTATGACCCCTTAGGACACCATATAACCCCTTACATGTTGTTAGGGTTCACATTGTGTCCTAAGGGATCATGCAGTGTCCTATGACCCCTTAGGATACCATATGGTGTCATTATGGGTCGTATGGTGTCCTAAGGGGTCATATGGTGTCTTAAGGGGTCATAACACACCATATGACCTATTAAGACACAATATGATCCCTAATGACACCTAAGGGGTCATATGGTGTCTTATGACCCCATAGGACACCATATGACCCCTTAGGACACCATACGACCCATAACGATACCATATTGTGTCCTAAGGGGTCATAGGACACCATATGACACCTTACGACACCATACAACACATAACGAAACCATATTGTGTCCTAAGGGGTCATAGGATGCAACATGACCCCTTAGGACACCATGTGACCACTTAGAACACCATATAGTGTTGTTATGGGTCATATGGTATCCTAAGGGGTTATATGGTGTCCTAAGGGGTCATATAGTGTCATATGACCCTTTTCATGTCATTAGGGTTCACATTGTGTCCTAAGGGATCATATGGTGTCCTATGACCCCTTAGGACACCATATGTTGTCATTATGGGTCGTATGGTGTCCTAAGGGGTCATATGGTGTCTTAAGGGGTCATAACACACCATATGACCCGTTAAGACACAATATGATCCCTAACGACACCAAAGGGGTCATATGGTATCCTATGACCCCATACAACACCATATGACCCCTTAGGACACCATACGACCCATAACGACACCATATTGTGTCCTAAGGGGTCATATGGTGTACACCATATGACCCCTTACAACACCATATGACCCATAATGACACCATATTATGTCCTAAGGGGTCATATGGTGTACACCATATGACCCCTTACGACACCATACGACCCATAACGACACCATATTGTGTCGTAAGGGGTCATAGGAAACAATATGAACCCTTAGGACACCATGTGACCCCTTAGAACACCATATAGTGTTTTTATGGGTCATATGGTGTCCTATGACCCCTTAGGATACCATATAACCCCTTACGTGTCGTTAGGGTTCATATTGCATCCTAAGGCGTCATATGGTGTCCTATGACCCCTTATGACACTATATGACCCCTTCTAAGTGGTCATTAGGTGTCTTATGATCCCTTAGGACACCATATGACCCCTTAGGACACCATATGACCCATGATCACAATATAAGGTGTCCTAAGGGGTTATATTGTGTCTTAAGGGGTCATAACACACCATATGACCCGTTAAGACACAATATGATCCCTAACGACACCTAAGGGGTCATATGGTGTCCTATGGCCTCATAGGACACCATATGACCCCTTAGGACACCATACGACCCATAACGACACCATATCATGTTATAAGGGGTCATATGGTGTTTGAAGGGGTCATAGGAAGTAAAAATTGCTCATTTGTTGTTAATCACTCAAAGTGTGAAAAATTATCAAATTTTGGCACCATTTTTCTCGATGTTAGTGACATGTAAGAATGATTTGTCTGATCGTACGAGATCATGTTATGGCACTCTAAAAAATCCTCTCTCGGTTTAGGTAGACTAGGATCCAATTGCTTGTGGCGAAACTTTCTTGGTTGCGACAAAAAGCGTCAGATGGGTTCAATGAAAAGTTGCACAATGCCCCATCTTTCAATCCGCTTGTCGCGACACTGAACCTTCAACTTGTATGCATCAGGGTGGCTGGTTTTACACTAGGAATGCCTTCATTTTTCTCTCCAACTCATCTGATCGTTGCGGGCCAAACCCTAGTAGCGAAATCGCCTAAGTGCTCAAGTTGCTCAAAGTTGTCAATATTTGGCATCATGTTTCTTGGCGCACGCTAATTATAAGAATGAGTCATGTGATCCTATGGGGTCATGTTATGGCACTCTAAAAAATCCTCTCTCAGTTTCGGTAGACTCGGATCCAGTTGCTCGTGGCGAAGCTTTCTCGGTTGCGACAAAAAGCGTCAGATGAGTTCAATGAAAAGTTGCACAATGCCTCATCTTTCAATCCGCTCGTTGCAACACTGAACCGTCAGATCATACGCATCGGGGTGGTCAAGTTTATGCTAGGAATACCTTGTTTTTCCTCTCCAACTCACCCGATTGTTGTGGGCCACACCTTGGCAGTGAAATCGCCTAAGTGCTCAAGTTGCTCAAAGTTGTCAATATTTGACATCGCGTTTATCGGTGCCCATTAATCATAAGAATGAGCCATCTAATCCTATGGGGTCATGTTATAGCACTATAAAAAATCCTCTCTCAGTTTCGGTAGACTCGGATCCAGTTGCTTGTGGCGATGCTTTCTCGGTTGCGACAAAAAGCGTCAGATGAGTTTAATGAAAAGTTGCACAATGCCCCATCTTTCAATCTGCTCGTTGTGGCACCGAATAGTCAGCTCTTATGCATTGGGGTGGCCGGTTTTGTGCTAGGAATGCCTTCTTTTTTCTCTCCAACTCGCCCGACCGTTGCGGGCCACACCTTAGTAGCGAAATCGCTTAAGTGCTCAAGTTTCTCAAAGTTGTCAATATTCGACATCACGTTTATCAGTGTTTTTTAGTCATAAGAATGAGTTGTCTAATCCTATGGGGTTGTGTTATGGCACTCTAAAAAATCCTCTCTCAATTTCGGTAGACTCAGATCCAGTTACTCGTGGCTACGCTTTCTCGGTTGTGACAAAAAGCGTCAGATGAGTTCAATGAAAAGTTTTACAATGCCCCATCATTCAATCTGCTCGTCGTGGCACTGAACCATCAACTCCTACATGTTAGGGTGGTTGGGTTTATGCTAGGAATGCCTTCTTTTTTCTCTCCAACTCACCTGATCGTTGCGGGCCACACCTTGGCAGTAAAATCGCCTAAGTGCTCAAGTTGCTCAAAGTTGTCAATATTCGACATCGCGTTTCTCGGCACCCTTTAATCATAAGAACGATTCATCTATTATGGAACTCTAAAAAGTCCTCTCTCGATTTAGGTAGACTAGTATCCAATTTCTTGTGGTGACACTTTATTGGTTGCAACAAAAAGCGTCAGATGGGTTTAATGAAAAGTTGCACAATGCCCCATCTTTCAATCTGCTCATTGCGGCACTGAGCCTTTAGCTTGTACGCATCGAGGTGGTCATGTTTATACCAGGAATGCCTTCTTTTTTCTCTCCAACTCGTCCGATCGTTGCGGGCCAAACTCTAGCAGCGAAATTGCCTAAGTGCTCAAGTTGCTCAAAGTTATCAATATTCAGCATCGAGTTTCTTGGTGCTCGCTAATCATAAGAATGAGCCATCTGATCCTATTAGGTCATGTTATGACACTCTAAAAAAGAGTCTCTCAGTTTCGGTAGACTTGAATCTAGTTGCTCGTGGTGAATCTTTCTCAGTTGCGACAAAAAGCGTCAGATGAGTTCAATGAAAAGTTGCACAATGCCCCATCTTTCAATTCGCTCATTGCGGCACTAAACTGTCAACTCATACATGTCGGGGTGGCTGGGTTTACACTAGGAATGCCTTCTTTTTTCTCTCCAACTCACTCGATCATTGCGGGCCACACCTTGGCAGCGAAATCGCCTAAGTGCTCAAGTTGCTCAAAGTTGTCAATATTCGACATCACGCTTCTCAGTGCCTGTTAATCATAAGAATGAGAAATATGATCCTATGGGGTCATGTTATGGTGCTCTAAAAAATCCTCTCAGTTTCGGTAGAATCGGATCTAGTTGCTCGTGGCGACACTTTCTTGGTTGCGACAAAAAGCGTTAGATGAGTTCAATGAAAAGTTGCACAATGCCCCATCTTTCAATCCACTCATCGTGGCACTGAACCATCAACTCTTACACTTCGGGGTGGTTGGGTTTATGCTAGGAATTCCTTCTTTTTTCTCTCCAACTCACTTGATCATTGCGGGCCACACCCTAGCAGTGAAATCGCTTAAGTGCTCAAGTTGCTCAAAGTTGTCAATATTCAGCATCACGTTTTTCAACGTTCGTTAATCATAAGAATGAGTCATCTAATCCCATGGGGTCATGTAATGGCACTCTATAAAATCCTCTCTCAGTTTTGGTAGACTCGGATCCAGTTGCTCCTGGCGACGCTATCTTGGTTGCGACAAAAAGTGTCAGATGAGTTCAATGAAAAGTTGCACAATGCCCCATCTTTCAATTTGCTTGTCGCAGCACCAAATCGTCAGCTCATACATGTCAGGGTGGTTGGGTTTACACTAGGAATGCCTTCTTTTTGCTCTCCAATTTGATCGATCGTTGCGGGCTACACCCTGATAGTGACATCACCTAAGTGCTCAAGTTGCTCAAAGTTGTCAATATTTGGCATCACGTTTATCGATGCTTGTTAATCATAAGAATGAGTCATTTGATCCTATGGGGTCGTGTTATAGCACTCTAAAAAATCCTCTCTCAGTTTTGGTAGATTCGGATCCACTTGCTCATGGTGATGCTTTCTCTATTGTGACAAAAAGCGTCAGATGAGTTCAATGAAAAGTTGCACAATGCCTCATCTTTCAATCCGCTCTTCGCGGCACTGAATCGTCAGCTTGTACACATTGGGGTGGCTGGGTTTACACTAGGAATACCTTCTTTTTACTCTCCAACTCTCTCGATCGTTGTGGGCCACACCTTGGTAGCGAAATCACCTAAGTGCTCAAGTTGCTCAAAATTGTAAATATTTGGCATCATGTTTCTCGGTGGTCATTAATCATAAAAATGAGCTGGCTGATCCTACGGGGTCATGTTATGGCACTCAAAAAAATTCTCTCTCGGTTTTGGTAGACTCGGATACAGTTGCTCGTGGCGACGCTTACTCGGTTGTGACAAAAAGCGTTAGATGAGTTCAATGAAAAGTTGCACAATGCCCCATCTTTCCATCCGCTTGTCGCGACACCGAACCGTCAGCTTGTACACATTGGGGTGGCTGGGTTTACACTAGGAATGCCTTCTTTTTTCTCTCCAACTTGCCCAATCATTGTGGGCCACACCCTAGCAGCGAAATAGCCTAAGTGTTGAAGTTGCTCAAAGTTGTCAATATTCAGAATCACGTTTCTCGATGCTCATTAATCATAAGAATGAGTCATCTAATCCTACGGATCGTGTTATGGCACTCTAAAAAAGTCTCTTTCAGTTTCGGTAGACTCAGATCCAGTTGCTCGTGGTGATGCTTTCTCGCTTGCGACAAAAAAATGTCAGATGAGTTCAATGAAAAGTTGCACAATGCCCCATCTTTCAATTCAATCGTCGCGACACTGAACCATCAATTCATATGCATTGGGGTGGCCGGGTTTATGCTAGGAATGCCTTCTTTTTTCTCTCCAACTCGCCTGATCGTTGCAAGCCACACCCTGGCAGCGAAATCGCCTAAGTGCTCAAGTTGCTTAAAGTTGTCAATATTTGACATCACGTTTCTCGGTGCCCATTAATCATAAGAATGAGCCATCTGATCCTACAGGGTTGTGTTATGGCACTCTAAAAAATCCTCTCTCAGTTTCGGTAGACTTGGATCCAGTTGCTCACGACAACGTTTTCTCTGTTGCAACAAAAAGCGTCAAATGAGTTCAATGAAAAGTTGCACAATGTCCCATCTTTCAATCCGCTCGTCAGGACATCAAACCATCAGCTCGTATGCATTGGGTGACCGGGTTTACACTATGAATGCCTTCATTTTGCTCTCCAACCTACTCGATCGTTGTGGGCCACACCATGGCAGCGAAATCGCCTAAGTGCTCAAAATTATCAATATTTGGTATCGCGTTTCTCGACGCTCGTTAATAATAAGAATGAGCCATCTAATCCTATGGAGTCATGTTATGACACTCTAAAAAAGCCTCTCTCAGTTTCGATGGAATCGGATCCTGCTGCTCGTGGTGACGCTCTCTCGGTTGTGACAAAATGCGTTAGATGAGTTCAATGAAAAGTTGCACAATGCTCCATATTTGAATCCGCTCATCATAGGATCGAACCATCAACTTGTATGTGTCAGGGTGGCTATGTTTATACTAGGAATGCCTTCATTTTTTTCTCCAACTCGCCTGATCATTGTGGGCGACACCCTAGCAGCGAAATTGCCTAAGTGCTCAAGTTGCTCAAAGTTGTCAATATTTGACATCGCGTTTCTCAGTGCCCGTTAATCATAAGAATGAGAAATTTGATCCTATAGAGTTGTGTTATGGAACTCTAAAAAAGCCTCTCTCAATTTCGGTAGACTCGAATCCAGTTACTTGTGGCGATGCTTTCTCGGTTGCGACAAAAAACGTCAGATGAGTTCAATGAAAAGTTACAGAATGCCCCATCTTTCAATCTGCTCATTGTGGCACTGAACCGTCAGATCGTACATGTCAAGGTGGCCGTTTTTATGCTAGGAATGCCTTCTTTTTTCTCTCCAACACACCCAATCGTTGCGGGCCACACCCTAGCAGCGAAATCGCCTAAGTGCTCAAGTTGCTCAAAGTTATCAATATTTGGTATCGCGTTTGTCAGTGCCCGTTAATCATAAGAACAAGCTGTTTGATCCTATGGGGTCATGTTATGGCACTCTAAAAAATTCTCTCTTGGTTTCGGTAGACTTGGATCCAGTTGCTCATGGCGACGCTTTCTCGCTTGCGACAAAAAGCATCAGATGAGTTCAATGAAAAGTTGCACAATGCCCCATCTTTCAATCCGCTCATCGTGGCACCAAACCGTCATCTCTTATGTTTTGGGGTGGCTGATTTTATGATAGGAATGCCTTCTTTTTTCTCTCCAACTTGCCTGATTGTTGTGGGCCACACGCTAGCAGCGAAATCGCTTAAGTGCTCAAGTTGCTCAAAGTTGTCAATATTTGGCATTGTGTTTCTCGATGCCCATTAATCATAAGAATGAGCCGTTTGATCTCATGTGGTTGTGTTATGGCACTCTAAAAAAGACTCTCTCAATTTTAGTAGACTCGGATCTAGTTGCTTGTGGTGACGCTTTCTCAGTTGCGAAAAAAAGTGTCAAATGAGTTCAATGAAAAGTTGCACAATGCCCCATCTTTCAATACGCTCATCACGGCACCAAATAGCCAGCTTGTATGCATCGGGGTGGTTGGGTTTACTCTAGGAATGCCTTCTTTTTTCTCTCCAATGCACCCGATCGTTGCAGGCCACACCCTGGTAGTGAAATCGCCAAAGTGCTCAAGTTGCTCAAAGTTCTCAATATTCGTCATCATGTTTCTCAGTGCCCTTTAATCATAAGAATGATTCATCTATTCCTATGGGGTTGTGTTATGGTACTCTAAAAAATCCTCTCTCAGTTTCGGTAGACTCGGATCTAGTTGCTCGTGGCGACGCTTTCTCAGTTGTGACAGAAAGCGATTGATGAGTTAAATGAAAAGTTGCACAATGTCCCATCTTTGAACCGCTCATCATGGCACCGAAATGTCAGCTCGTACGCATTAGGGTGGTCGAGTTCATACTAGTAATGCCTTCTTTTTAGTCTCCAATTCACTCTATCATTTTGGGCCACACCCTGGCAGCGAAATCGCCTAAGTGCTCAAGTTGCTCAAGTTGTCAATATTTGGCATCACATTTCTCGGTGCCTATTAATCATAATAATGAGTCGTCTGATCCTACGAGGTCATCTTATGGCACTCTAAAAAATCCTCTCTCGGTTTTGGTAGACTCAGATCTTGTTGCTCGTGGTGACGCTTTCTCGGTTGCGACAAAAAGCGTCAGATGAGTTCAATGAAAAGTTGCACAATGCCCCATCTTTCAATCCACTAATTGTGACACTGAATCGTCAACTCGTACACATCGGGGTGGCTGGGTTTACACTAGGAATGCCTTATTTTTGCTCTCCAACTCGCCCGTTCGTTGCGGGGCACACCCTAGCAGCGAAATCGCCTAAGTGCTCAAGTTGCTAATAGTTGTCAATATTCGACATCGCATTTCTCAATGCCCATTAATCATAAGAATGAGCCGTCTAATCCTACGGGGTCGTGTTATGGCACTGTAAAAAATCCTTTCTCAGTTTTGGTAGACTTGGATCTAGTTGCTCGTGGTTTCTCGGTTGGGACAAAAAGCCTCAGATGAGTTCAATGAAAAGTCGCACAATGCCCCATCTTTCAATCCGCTCGTCGCAACATTGAACCATCAGCTCGTACGGGTCGAGGTGGCTAGGTTTACACTAGGAAAGCCTTCTTTTTTCTCTCCAACTCGCCTGATCGTTGCAGGCGACACCCTGACAGCGAAATCGCCTAAGTGCTCAAGTTGCTCAAAGTTGTCAATATTCGGCATTGCATTTCTCGGTGCCCGTTAATCATAAGAATGAGCTGTCTGATCCTAAGGGGTCGTGTTATGGTACTCTAAAAAAGCCTCTCTCATTTTCAATAGACTCGAATCTAGTTGCTCATGGTGACGCTTTCTCGGTTGCGACAAAAAGCATCAGATGAGTTCAATGAAAAGTTGCACAATGCCCCATCTTTCAATCCACTCATCCCGACACTGAACCGTCAGCTCGTACACGTCGAGGTGTCTGCGGTTACACTAGGAGTACTTTCTTTTTGCTCTACATTGTTCACAATACATCATAATTATGTTTATGAAAATCCCCATATGATCTATTTGATAAAGATATCATATCTATTGCGATTAGGTGTTGTATGCATTGCATAGAATAATTTATTATAGTTTTTTAATTAAATAATTATTTATTTGTGCTACATCTAGGATATGTGGTTATTCACACTAGGTAATTAATTGGGGACTACTTTTACAAGTTGTATTGTAATAGTGGGTTAATTATTTTATGTGTATGGGAGACACAAAATGATTAATTGAGAAAAGTATTTAATGTTTGTATTAAAAAAAAAATGAAAGATCAATGATTTTAAGATAAATTCTAGAGTAAAATATAAACAAAGCGGACATATGAAGAGGTGAGAACATTATATTAATATTCTTGTTTAAAGTTAACATCTAACATATAAAATATTTTATGCATTTTAAATCATTTGTTTCTATCTTGCACACAATGATTATGTCAATTGTTTGCTCGCTACTAAAATATTATTGCAAATGAACAACATTAGCTTAAACAAGATCTTCAATTAATGAACATCAACTTTTATATGCTTCACTTTATATGAAGAAGGCAAATTATTAGCAACTTGCAAGACACTTTGGTTATCACATAATTTGGTAGTAGAAAATTATTGGACAAGGCGAAACCCCCATAAGATATCATTACAAGGCTTTTTAAGCCAAAGTTTCAAGATGCCACTAAAAAGGATTGTTTAAAATGTTTACCTATATCTTCCATCTATTGTATATTACACAGACATTATAGGTTCTAATAATATTAGAGGTTTACCTATCTTTAATAATAAAGTTTAGAGCCCCAATCTATTTTTTTGTTGACTTAGATTTAATCCAACTAAATAATGGAAAAAATTAGAAATAGCTATAAGGATAGTGATCTTGTTAATGTGTTTAAAATTGAAGAAAATTTGTTGAATTTTGAATTAGAACAAAGTAGGTGATATTGGAAAAGAAATGACTACTTGAATGATAATCCTTAATTGAATGTAGAATTAGAACAAATGGGACAAAAGTATACCAAAAAAATATCTTGGAGTTTAATTTGGCATGATAAAAACATCTTGTGTAAGTTAAAGGTCATCAAATGATTTCTTGTATTAGGGTTAACATGCTTTTTGGTTACTTCCTCACATATTCCGATAAGGTGCTATTGTCACTAGTGTGAGTCAAGACACGCCTTTTCTAGAATGTGTTTGTCTACACAAAAGGTTAGTCCCCACCTTGTTATTTCCATATCTTGGTGTAATATATCCATTTACAAAATAAGAATGCTCTATGATGATTTTTTTGTGCATTAGTGAAAACACAATGAAAGCTCAAGACTAGTCCATCAATCAATTTCCAATTAAATAAATCAATCTTAATCAATTGCATTTTAATGGATCAACTAAGCATATATCATCTAATATCAATCAACTCTCCTTTCATCCACTAAATTTCTTCCCTTCTCACTAACTTTTTGTTTTCTCACTAATAATTCTTTAGTTAGTCCTTGTAGTCACTTTGGTTGAGTTCTATAAGGCACAAAATAATAAATCAACTATATCATCCTACATCCATACAAATGTTAGACATGGCATACATACAGGTTTCATAATATTATCATAATCATTGCATCGTAATATCATGCGTATACATGATTAAGACATAGAAATCCTATAGAGTCATAATCATCGCGTTACATAAGCATTAGTAAACATGTACATATCCACATATCATGAAATCCTATATACACATGTTAGCATCATCTGATAGTTCTGATACTTAATGTTAAGTACAGATGCCAAGCTGATAAGATGAGAGGGGGGGGGGGGTGAATCATACAAACTTAATCTTCCATAAAAACATCAAATTCAACCTCGGTAACATATACTTCAGTAATATAACCAAAACCGTTAAACATGCAAACTCAAAAGCATATAAACATCATAATACTCATAACACCAGATTTAACGTGGAAACCCAAATAGGGGAAAACCACTATGGGATTTCGGACCCACTAAGAAATATACTCTTCTAGAGTATGCTCGGTTAAAAGCAAATCCTGTTAAAGATTACAAACACATTGCTAGATGTGACTTGGTTAAGGCATTTCCCTTAGATCTGTTAGGATCTTCACCTTGTTAGAAGTGACTTTGTTAGAGGATTTCAAACACTCAATCAGAATGTCACCTTGCTAGAGGGTTTTACAAATAAGACTGTTAAGTCCACTCGGTTAAGAGATTTTCTATCACTTCACAAAATAACAGTAATAAAAATCTATCTGCAACTTCACATCTAAAATGCTAAAGCAGATTTTTATTTGCTTAATACAATCTAGACATAGAATTAATCTTGTCCATCTGCTGGGCAATATACTCTGTTATTCAAAACAAATCTTCAAGCTTCTGTGCTCGGTAATCACTATGTACCATCCCTATGCATACACTTACCCACATAAACTGTTTATCAATAGTTCCGTATTTATAAAAAATTCGCCAACCGCTTAATCTCCTTGATCACATTTCCCATGATCAATCATAGCCTTCAGATCTTCAAACTTTGTCCAGGTTCAATGTATCCTTCAATCTGAAAACATTTTACCCCACCTTGGAACTTGCATACATTTCTTGGAACTTGTGCTAGGGTATGTGGTTCAATCTGCACTGTAGATCTTCATGTCGATTTTCCTTTGAAATAGATTCTTTAACAAACTTCATTCATGACATACCAATCATTTAATCATAGCCAGCTCATCAGCTTCCTTCACTAAATAATGCTTTTAATTATTTAATGCATTATGTTATTACCCAGTTGCAACTTGGTAAATACTAAACTTCACTCGGTAGACATTCTGCAATCATTAACTGATAGTGATAACCTTAGGGTTTACCAACTAGGTTCCTTAGGGTTTACTGACTAGGTTCTTTGCTCGGTAACATAGTATAGTATTAACCTTACAATCAATAACATATGTAGGATATCAAAACAATCTAATCATCATGATCTCATCATTTTCTAACTCGGTAATAGTTGCCCATTGAATAACTTATTTCTCCCCTTATCCATCATATTCTTTCTGTGTCTTTTACCGACATCTTTATCCTCATCAAATCATACTTCTTAATATATGGCAACATCATACTGAATTAGAAAATCAATTTCTTGACATCAATGACAAAATAATAATATTAAGACAGTAAACATCCTTAATTAGTTATATCCATAATCATCAACAACCTTCTCAATATCCTTATTGAAATGCCAACAATCTCCCATTGTTTGTTATAATGCCAAATGCCAACAATCTCCCCCTTTGGCATTGATGGCAAAACCAATTGATTTGACCTAATTGATTCAGATTGCTGTGAGATTCTGAAATGTTGAAATGCTCTCCCCCTGTCATCAAAATTCTCCCCCATACATTACACTTCTCCTCTTTTCTCAGTCTTCTCCTATCTTCTCCAGTCTTCTCCCCCTTTGACAACAATGCCAAAAAGTAAAGAACTAAAACATAATTTTTTCCTATATGAAGTGATTTCCTGTTGTGATGTATCAACTTAGTCTCGGTCAGAGCATTTTGTCTTCAATTCCCATTTCCTGTATTTTTTCCTGCACACCTTTAGAAAACCTCCTAAAGTGTGTAAATCAACATCAACTCCTAAAAGATATTCTGTAGAGTCATCGAATTGATTCTTTCACCGAACTCGGTCAGTGAGTAGAAGATAGGGGTAGGACCCCTAACTTACTTTTGAGATACTCAAAAGTGTCCCTTGGCAGTGGCTTGGTGAAGATATCTGCTATTTGTTCCTTTGTGCTAACATACTCCAACACCACATTCTTCTCTTGAGCTTCTTCTCTAAGATAATGATATTTGATAGAGATGTGTTTCGTCTTAGAGTGCATAATAGGATTCTTTGAAATGTTAATGGCACTAGTATTGTCACAGAATATAGTTGCTGGCTCGGTAACTTTCTCATTTAAACCATCCAATAGTTGTTTGATCCATGCTATGTTGGTACAATTCAATGCTGCAACAACGTATTTAGCTTCTGTTGTTGACCATGAAACACATCCTTGTTTCTTGCTAAGCCAACTCACTAGTCTTTCTCCTAAAAAGAAAGCTCCTCCACTTGTGTTTTTCCTATCATCAATGTTGCCTGCCCAATCGGCACCAGTATAAACTTTTAAATCAAAGTCATTTCCTTTCTAATATACTAAGCCATAATCCTCAGTGCCTTTCAAGTATCTAAAAATTCTTTTGATTGCTATCATGTGTGTTTCCTTGGGATTTGCAGAGAATATTGCAACTATACCTATTGTATGTGCTATATCTGGCCTGCTGTGAACAACATATTGTAGCTTTCCAATCATGGATCGGTAAAGTGTCTCATCAACAGATGCAGATTCATCATTCTTTGATAATTTACAGTTGGTACTCATAGGATTACTTACTGGTTTTGAATCCTCCATTCCAAATTTCTTCAAGATTTTCTTTATGTACTTGGATTGAGTAATGAAAATCTTATTTTTCATTTGCAGTATCTATAAACCTATAAAATACTTTATCTCATCGATTAATGACATCTCAAATTCTTTGCTCATTTCATTTCCAAAGTTCTTGCATAAAGAGCCATTTCCACAAAATATAATATCATCAACAAATATGGTTGAGATTAGTATTCCATTTTCATCATTCTTCATGTACATATTATTGTTCTCACTTGTCCTTATAAAACCAATCTTAATCAAATAAGAGTGCAATCTTTCATACCATGCTCTAAGTGCTTGTTTCAAACCATATAATGCTTTGTTCAATTTACATACCTGATTTTTACTTTTGTCTTCAACAAATCCTTCAAGTTGTTCAATAAAAACTTCTTCTTCTAATATACCATTCAAAAATGTAGATTTGACATCCATTTGATATACCTTGAAATTCTTGTAAGCAACATATGCCAACAATGCTCTTACTCCTTCAAGTCTTGCTACAGGTGCAAAAGTCTCACCATAATCAATTCCTTCTTCTTGGGCATAACTTTTGCAAACTAGTCTTTCTTTATTTCGAATGACGTCTCCTTTTTCATTCAACTTGTTTATGAAAATCCACTTTGTACCAGTTAGATTTTTGTCCTTCGGTCTTGGGACCAGTGTCCATGTGTCATTCTTCTTGATTTGATCAATCTCTTCTATCATAGCATTTATCCAATCTTCACTGTTAAATGCCTCTTTCACTATTCTCAGCTCAAATTTAGATATTAGACATGTGTTCCATCTCAGTTTGTTCCTTGTCATAACTGGATCATCCTTCTCCTATTATCTGACTTGACGCATGATGTCTTCCTACATATTTGGCTAATACAGGCTTGGTAGGCTCTGTATGATCTTCTTCATCACTTGGTAACTGGATATTCTCTTCATTTTCTTCAATAGTTTTCTCAGTAAGACTTGTCAGTTGAACATAGACAAATTCATCATAGTCTTTTGGTTCCTTGGAATTTCCTTCATCATTTCTTTCTACAAATTCATCAATTTTCACATTTGCACTTTCTAATATTTTATTAGATGATTTGATCAGACATTTAAATGCTTTGCTTCTAGAAGAATAACCAAGAAATGTTCCTTCTTCACTTTTTTGATCAAACTTGCCATTTCTATCATCTTTGTGTACATAGCATCTACTTCCAAAGATTTTAAAATAACTTACATTAGGTTTCTTGTCATACTAGATTTCATATGGTGTCTTCAAAGTACCTTTCTTGAGTTGTACTCGGTTCAGGGTGTAAACTGCTGTGCTTATTGCTTCTCTCCAAAATGTTTGTGGCACTTTCTTTACAATCATCGAGGTTCTGGCACAATCCACAATAGATCTGTTTCTTCTCTCAGCAATTCTATTTTGTTGTGGAGTTCTCGGTGCAGAGACTTGTCTTTTTTATACCATGATCATTGCAGAATAAGTTGAACTCATTAGATGTGAACTCTCCTCCTCTATCTAATCTAAGACATTTCAGTTGTCTTCCTGTTTCATTTTCAACTCTTGCCTTGTACCATTTAAACATTTGAAAAGCTTATGATTTTTCTTTTAAGAACATTACTGACATCATCCTTGAGTAATCATCCACAAATAATATGAAATATTTATCACCATAATAACTTTGAACTTTCATAGGACCACAAAGATCAGTGTGCATAAGATCTAAAATTCCCTTATAGGTGTAAGACTTACTTGTAAAGCTTGATCTTGTCATTTTACCCATCTGGCATCCTCAACACATAGCATTCTCAGGCTTTTCCAAACTCGGTAGACCTCTTACTCGGTGCTTCTTACTTATTTTGATCAGATTATCAAAATTTATATGACAAAACCTTTTATGCCATAACCAAGTATCATCTATCTTTGCATACAGACACTTATTCTGAGTTGAGTCAAGGTGAAATGTGTTACCTTTTGTTTGTGTCCCAGAAGCAGCTAACTTTCCATTCTTGTCATGAACTTTGACAATTCCTTTCTGAAATTCTACTCGGTATCCTGTATTGTTTAGCTGTGCTACACTCAACAAATTGTATTTCAAACCTTCAACCCAATAAACATCATTGCATCTTACATTGTCAAGAAGTGTTATGGATCCTTTACCTCTTACCGGACATGGTGCATCATTACCAAATCTTACATAGCCTCCATCATAGTCTTCTAACATAACAAACTTGTGTTTATCACTTGTCATGTGATGTGAGCATCCACTATCTATGATCCAAGAATCAATAGTATTTATGTGAGATATTAGGGCTTTTTCTTCATACCTTTCTTCATCTGATCCATCTTTGATAGCCACATAAACTACTTCCTCTGTATCAGTTTCATCTGATTTATCATCATTGGATTCCTCATCAGCTATTAAGTATATCTTTCTATCTCTTCTTCTGAAGTCTCGGTGTTGTCTGTAATGATTGTCTTTCTGTCTATTATCTCAGTAATCTCTCTTTTCAGTAGAATCTTTGTCAGGACAGTTAGAAGCCATGTGTCCTATCTTATCACAATTGAAACATTTCAAAGGTAGTTTTCCTTTATACTTACCTTTGCCTCTCGGTAACCTTCTGGCTAATAGTGCTTCAAACTCTTCTTGCTTTCTGATTTCCTCATACAGTTTGTGTACTTCCTCCATGTTCTTACGAAATCTTTCACTTACTCCACTATGATCCCCTTTAGTGTACTTACTCATTCTATCATTGTAATCATCAGATTCACCAATATGAAAAGAACTAAATGCAGATTCAACTTTATCTACCAATGACCCATTGTTATCAAAATTACTTAACTCAAATGCATGTAGCTTACCAATAGTAGCATCTAAAGAAACTAGCATATTAGGTATAGACCTTAATTCATTGATTGCAGAGACTTAGATTACATAAGCCGATAGAAGGGTTCTTAACAACTTACTTGTTATATCCTTTTCTTCAATAGTTCCACCTGCTCCTTTGATTTGATTAACAATCTCCTTTAGTCTTGTACCATACTGGGTTATGTTCTCACCTTCATTCATCCTCATAGATTCAAGTTGTCCTCTTAGACTGTCCACTTTTGCTCTTTGAACATGTTCATCACCGCCATATACAGATATGAGCTTGTCCCACATTGCCTTCACATCATTGCACCCTTCTAGATCATTAAACTCTGAGTTAGTCAATGTAGATGTTATTTCAATCATTGCTTGGATATGTTCTTTCTTTTCCTTTATCTCTTCCATTGTCAATGGATAGGTGCTCGGTGTAATGAAATCATTTTCCAGATAATATACAACATATTCTCCAACTCCTGATAGGTGCAACTTCATCCTTTTCTGCCATGTAGAGAAACTTGACTTGTTCAGCTTCGGTGCATCCCTCTTATACATCTTTGGATCTTTTCCTCAAGTACCTTTAAACTTTTCTTTCCGGAGTCCAAGGCTGTGATACCAATTGATAGTTCTGATACTTAATGTTAAGTACAAATGCCAAGCTGATAAGATGAGAGAGGGGGGGGGGGGTGAATCATACAAACTTTATCTTCCATAAAAACATCAGATTCAACCTCGGTAACATATACTTCAGTAATATAACCAAAATTGTTAAACATGCAAACTCAAAAGTATATAAACATCATAATACTCATAACACTAGATTTAACGTGGAAACCCAAATAGGGAAAAATGGAAACCCAAATAGGGAAAAACCACTGTGGGATTTCAGACCCACTAAGAAATATACTCTTCTAGAGTATGCTCGGTTAAAAGAAAATCCTATTAAAGATTACAAACACATTGCTAGATGTGACCCAGTTAAGGGATTTCCCTCAGATCTATTAGGATCTTCACCTTGTTAGAAGTGACCTTGTTAAAGGATTTCAAACACTCAATCAGAATGTCACCTTGCTAGAGGGTTTTACAAATAAGACTATTAAGTCCACTCGGTTAAGAGATTTTCTGTCACTTCACAAAATAACAGTAATAAAAATCTATCTGCAACTTCACATCTAAAATGCTAAAGCAGATTCTTATTTGCTTAATACAATCTAGACATAGAATTAATCTTGTCCATCTGCTAGGCTCTATACTCTGTTATTCATAATAGATCTTCAAGCTTCTGTGCTCGGTAATCACTATGTAGCATCCCTGTGCATACACTTGCCCGCATACATTGTTTATCAACAGTTCCCTATTTATAAACAATTCACCAACCGCTTAATCTCCTTGATCACATTTCCCATGATCAATCATAGCCATCAGATCTTCAAACTTTGTCTAGGTTCAATGTATCCTTCGATCTGAAAATGTTTTACCCCACCTTGGAACTTGCATACATTTCTTGGAACTTGTGCTAGGGTATGCGGTTCAATCTGTGCTATAGATCTTCATGCCGATTTTCCTTTGCCATAGATTCTTTAACAAACTTCATTCATGACATACCAATCATTTAATCATAGCCAACTCATTAGCTTCCTTCATTAAATAATGCTTTTAATCATTTAATGCATTCTGTTATTACTCGGTTGCAACTCGATAAATACTAAACTTCACTCGGTAGACATTCTGCCTTCATTAACCAATAGCGAAAACCTTAGGGTTTACCAACTAGGTTCCTTAGGGTTTACCGACTAGGTTCTTTGCTCGTTAACATAGTATAGTATTAACCTTACGATCAATAACATATGTAGGATATCAAAACAATCTAATCATCATGATCTCATCATTGTCTAACTTGGTAATAGTTGCCCATTGAATAACTTATTTCTCCCCTTATCCATCATATTCTTTCTGTGTCTTTTACTGACATCTTTATACTCATCAAATCATACTTCTTAAGATATGGCAACATCATACTGACTTAGAAAATCAATTTCTTGACATCAATGACAAAATAATAATATTAAGACAGTAAACATCCTTAATCAGTTATATCCATAATCATCAACAACCTTCTCAATATCCTTATTGAAATGCCAACAATCTCCCATTGTCTGTTACAGTGCCAAATGCCAACATCATCATCATAGGTATCTATGTGGTCATTACAAATCCATGTGCATTGTGATATATCATAGAAATTATAAGCTTGATCACATAGATAAAGAAAATCATAGATATCCTAGTAACCATAATATGCATCAAATAAACATTATAACATAGACCATAAATAACTATCATGGATTGGTGTGATATCAAGGATTCAGAGGACCCTGAGTATAGACCAAAGGAAGAAGGGGAGGCTATGGTGACCCCAAGAACGAAAAGTAGTAGAAAAACCAATCCTCCAAGGTGGGGGGCAAGCAAATTTAAATCCAGTAGTAGAAAAATGCAAGACTTGGAGACCCCCATCAGGAAGAAAATAAAATGGACCAAGTAAAGTGGGTCCAAAGACAAGGACCATGAGACTAGGTTGGAAATCCCCATCAATGTGGATAATGAAAAATAGGGGACACTAATTAAGGAGAATGAAGGCGATAAAAGGGGGAGAAGGTGCTGGAAGTCCTGATTTTGGAGGTCACTAGGGGCTAGGAGAATTACTGGAAATGGGTGGATAAGGAAATTGGAACCCTAAAAGATGGGATTAAGGAAATTATTGAAACTTTCACGGAGTCCCCTAGGCCTAGTAAAAATGAAAAGATCATGAGCATGATTTAGAAGATATCTCAGAATGTTGAAACTATGAAGATCTTCCACGAGCGCAAAATTGATAAGTTGGAAGAGTATGGAATGAAATCAAAGACAACCTGAATAATCTAGTGCAAATTAGTAGGGAGGTGATGAGTAATAGTGCTAAAGGTTTGGAGAAAATTAATGCCATGATGGTCGATTATAGAACTAGACCGATAGCCAGCGATCCTCCCTTGGGGAAAAAATAGAAAAGGAATGCTTCAGAGGGTGGCTAGAGTGCTACTGGAGGGAAGACTATTTTGGGTCCCTGTACTAGGACAAGGAACCGGAGCCAGGACCAAGGTACCTCCAAATTCATCATGGAGGATTTGGAGAAAATCAACAAGAAAATTGTTTAGAAGAATACTGAATTGGTGCACTCACCCATTTGAGGGCCTTTTCCTATCTTTTTTGGAGACATTTTTTTTTTTTTTGGTGTAGGGTCTTTGTGGGGTTTATCCTAGGTGTTTCACTTATGATTCATGTCTTTTTGGCTACTAGCCTTGCTCTGTAAAACTTTGGGTTTCAGGTCCCTGTAAAACCTATTTATCTTTATAAAAAACATAGACCATAAACATCATAGGAACATGTACACAAAATTATATAAACATAGTAGATCATGCATAGAAAATCATGTAGACATTATATAGTCACTACTAAAAATAATGCATCTCATATACATATCAAAAAATCACATCAATGTACAAAATTGGAGTGACTAACAAAAATGGAGCTCATGGGCTTGATCAAAATAAATAAGTGTCTCATATAAAGATAAGAAATCAATGAGTGTTTCCCCCAACCTCTAAGCGAGATTGCCTCTCCACATGATGCTGAGATGGTCATGCATCACCTTGCTTTAACGATTCCTTAGATGTTAGCCTGGGTGGCTTCATAGGTCCCTCTACCCCTCCACTACTAGCTATCCTCTGAGAGCGTGTCCTATGGATGGCCCTGTAACTTAGTGCCCTCTGACCAAGAGGTACTATATCCGCATACATAGATCTTCAGCTCTAGATCTCTCAACTTGCATCTGGTATCTTATGAGCAAGATCTGTTATTGATGCACCCATATCTAGTGAATATAATAACTTATAGAGAACATCATTGTGTTTGAAATTTCTAACATTATTGATTTTACCTTTCATTCTGGAGGAAGAGGATATTCTGGAGGAAGAGGAACCTGTATAGATCAAAACAAGGACAAGGAAGTAAGCAAGGATGGTAGTTCATACTGGAAGAGTGACAACAAATTCTACCAGAGAAGAGAACCTGATGGTTACTGGAATGAGGGTTCTCAAAGAGATGACAGAAGATAGGAAAAGAGAGTATTTAAAGGAATCTTCTTTAAGTGCGGAGGAGAAGGACATCAAGCATTTGAATGTAGAAAGACATAGAACATTGATAGAAGAATACCCTACCGGATCAGCTAAAAAACTGGAAGATGGAGAATTGTTGGTAAAGAGGAGAGCTCTGTGTCATTTGGAGAAGATGAGGAGTTGTTCCAATGGAGAAATTTGTTCAAGACCAGATGTAAGGTATTTGTTAAGTGTTGTGAAGTCCTTATTGGTAGTGGTAATTCAAATAATCTCATTTCAGAAGGGATGGTGAATAAGATGAAGTTGGAAAGATTGAAACATCCTAAGCCTTACTAGATAGCATGGATTGAGGATGAACACAAGATATTAGTAAGTGAACAATGTTTGGTGAAATTAAAAATTGGGAATTATCATGATGAAGTTTTGTGTGATGTTATGCCCATGGATATTTGTCACATCTTGTTGGGGAGACCTTGGCAATTTGATAGATAGGCAATACATGATGGGAGAAAGAACATATACACTAATTTTGCAAATGGAATGAAACAAACCTTGTTTCCCTTGGAGGAGCCCCTGAAAAGTGAATTTTGTACGAATTATGTTAGAATCAACTTGGTTGATGGAAGGAAATTCCTGGATGGAATGAGATATGAGAATGTGTGTTTTTCCTTAGTTCCTAAGAAGAATGAGAACCTAGAGCATGAAGAAAAACCACAAGAGATAAAGGAGTTGTTGACAGAGTATGAAGAGATCATTTCAAATAATGTGCTTGATGGATTACCACCTATAAGGAGTATTAGTCATTGCATGGACCCGATTCTTAGAGCTAGCTTGCCATCAAAGCAACATATCAGATGACACCAATAGAAAATGAAGAATTGAACAAGCAAGAGCAAGAGATATTGAGGAAGGGATTGATCAGAGAAAGTTTGAGTCCTTGTGCAGTTCCAGCCATTTTAACACCTAAGAAGAATGGAGAATGGAGGATGTTTACTAATTCCAAAGCAATAAACAAGATCATAGTGAAGTATTGATTTCTTTTGCTTAGGATGGATGATATAATGGATTGCTTGAGTGGAGCCAACTACTACAAAGATAGATTTGAAGAGTGGATATCATCAGATCAGAATAAGAGAAGAAGATGAGTGGAAGACAACATTCAAGACAAATGAAGGATTGTATGAATGGTTGGTGATGCCTTTTGGGTTGACTAATGCACCAAGTACTTTCATGAGATTGATGAATGAGGTATTGAATAAGTTCTTGGTTAAGTTTGTTATTGTATATTTGGATGACATTCTGATTTTGAGTAAGACACGAGAGGAACATATGTTGCATTTGATACAAGTTTTGCAGAGATTGAGAGAAGAAAAGTTGTTGATAAATCTTAAGAAATGTAGTTTCATGAAGAAAGAATTAGTCTATTTAGGATTTGTGATATCTAGGGATGGATTGAAGATGGACCTTGAGAAGGTTAGAGAAATTGTTTAATGGCCTACACTAGAAAGCATTGGAGAGGTAAGATCATTTCATGGATTGGCTAGTTTCTACCGAAGTTTTTCAAAAATTTCATTTCAGTTTGTAGCCCTATGAATCAGACAATGAGAGGAGATAGGAAAGAATTCAAGTGGATAGCTAGAGAAAATAAGAGTTTTGAATTATTGAAGCAAAAGATGACTCAACAAATTGTGTTAGCTTTACCATATTTTAACAAAGTATTTCAAGTAGACTGTGATGCAAGTGGGAATTCCATTAGAGATGTGTTAAGTCAGGAAGGAAAAGCAGTAGCTTATTATAGTGAAAATTTGAATGATTTCAGAAGGAGATATTCAGTGTATGATCAAGAATTTTATGCCATAGTTCAATCCTTGAAGAAGTGGAGACATTACCTGTTGCCTAAGGAGTTTGTGTTGTATACCGATCATCAAGCCTTGCAGTATTTTAATAGTAAGAGTAAGTGGAATCAGAGACACATGAGATGGGTAGAATTATTGTAGAGTTACACCTTTATGTTCAAGCATAGAAGTGGAAAGTCAAAAAAAGTTGAAGATGCCTTAAGCAGAAGGAGGAATTTTCTAACAAAGATGAGAGTGACAGTGTTAGGATTTGAGGAGTTGAAGACCTTGTATGATGCTGACCCGGATTTTGTAGAACCTTGGAAAGCCTACAAAGAACTAGTTATGGTGGATAGAAGTAAGTGGTTGGATTATTTCATTCAGGATGGGATTTTATTTAGAGGAGTTCAGTTGTGTATACCTAAGAGTTCCATGAGGGAGAATCTGATAAAGGAAAAACATAGTGGAGGATTAGCCAGACACTTTGGTTTTGAAAAAATAGTAGCATTAGTGAGTGAACATTAATTTTGGCCTTAGATTCATGAGGATGTCAGGAAACTTGTACAGAGTTGTAGAGTTTGGTAGGTTGAAAAAGGTAGTAGTTAGAATGTGGGATTGTATAAGCCTTTGACAGTTCTAGAGAGACCTTGGGAGGACATAAGCATGGATTTCATATTGGGATTGCCTAAGACACAAAGAGGGAATGATTATATATTTATGGTGGTTTATAGATTCTTGAAAATGGATCATTTCATAGCTTGTAAGAAGACATCAGATGTAGTGCATGCAGCTGACATATTTTTCAAGGAGGTAGTGAGATTTCATGGTTTACCTAAGAGCATAGTTTTGGACAAAGACACTAAGTTTGTTGGTTATTTTTGGAGGACACTTTGGAAGAAGATGAAGATAGGTTTGAAATTCAGTTCTACTTTTCATCCTTAGACTGATGGACATACAAAAGTAGTAAACTTGAGCTTGGGAAATTTGTTGAGATGCTTAGTTGGAGAGAAGACTGAAAGTTGGGATTTGATCCTTGCACAAGCCGAGTTTGCCTACAATAATTTAGTGAATAGGAGTATCGGATGGACACCTTTTGAGATTTTTACCGAAGTACACCCTAGAGGTATATTAGAATTGAGGGATACCAGTAATGAAGACAAGAAGAGTGCAGAAGAAAAAAAAATTGCAAATCACATGAAGGCCTTACATGTTCAGGTTAACCAACAATTGGAGGATATGAACAACAAGTATAAGAAGCAGGTAGATGAGAAGACAAAGCATAAACAATTTGAAGTTGGTGATGAGGTGATGGTGTACCGGAGAAAAGAAAGATTCCCAATTGGAGCCTACAACAAGTTACATGTGAGAACATTTGGACCTTGTAAGATCTTGAGGGAATTCAGTTCCAGAAATGCATATGAAGTGGAGTTATCAAATAGTTTGGATATTTCACCTATATTCAACATTGCATATCTACATCAGTATCATGAACCAAAATTCAGTAAAGACGGTGCTATAAACTTGGAGAAGTAGATACCCTGGAAGGAGGCAGATCAGATTGAAGACATCTTAGACATTAGGATTAGGCGCAACACTCGAAACAACCAGTACAGAGAGTATCATGTGAAGTGGAAAAAAAGACCAGTGGAAGATTCATCTTGGATTTATCAGGCAGTGGTTTTCCTCTGACCCCAACAAATTGAGGGACTCACTTTTTCATCAAACCCGGATGTTTGATGCAAGAGCATCCCCAGTTCTTGGCAATCTTGCATCAACCAAAAACATTTCTTTTTAGTTTGTTTCTTATTTTGCATTTTCATCATTTCTTTCTGTATTTTCTTGTATCCGGTCACTGGATCTTGTGGAGTTGGATTTTGATCAAGTAAATAATCATCCACCTTAATACTATTTTGCAGAACATTTGGATCTTTTTTCAGCAAGTTATCGATTTCGGATTCTAAGATAATTTTTTGGCTTAGAACTCTGGAACCACTTGGATCTATCTTGCTATTGGCGAACCTTGCGGATCCTTTCCATTGCTTAAAGATCTTCAACACATTGTTCCAACGTTCCTTGGCATGTGGTCGACCTTCCTTTTGGTTTGCACTTCATCTTATGGATTTTTGGAGGATTCTCATTAGCGGAGGCCGACTAGGTGGTTTTACACGTTTCATCATGTTCATCGTTGTTTGATTCTTCTTGGGCTGATGTGGATCCCTCTAGACCATATAAATCAATTTAATTTAGCTTGTCATAACCAGTTTTTAGAACCAGAAAGATCTATCTTGATATTAAGAGGTCTCAAGTTGACCAAGACTATAATAGAGCATGTCTGTATCAGGCCAGTGAGCTGAATCTTGTAGCTCGCATGTTGTCAGTAGATTGTAAATAGTTTTCATGATATAATCAATCAGTTCTGCATTGCCTCCATCATTTGGTCTTGCTTTCATTGTGTTTTTCTCTTGTTGCATGGTCTGGATAGAACTCATTGAGGTGTGACTGCATGAGAGGCCAAATGCCAATCGAAAATACTTGATTGGAGAACCTTATTTGAGATTGCCTTAGGCACTGCACATGGATTACTTTATCTCTATGAGGAATGCAACGATTGGATCATTCAGGGCAACATAAAGCCTGAAAAACATTCTGCTAGATAGGGATTTCACTCCCAAGGTAGGGGACTTCGGCTTAGTAAATCTTGTGGATCAAGATTTCAGTCATGTGATGTGGACTATGAGAGGAATGAGAGGATACTTGTCTCCCGAGTGGGTCTCTGCTGTTCCCGTCACTCCCAAGGTTGATGTCTATAGTTTGGGGATGACGTTGTTGGAAATTATATTAGGCTGAAGAAATATGGACCTAGGTGTCCAAGAGTCAAGTAGATATTACCTTCCAGCCTGGTCAGAGAAACAAGAGAAATATTGTGGATAAAAGAATTGCAAGTTATGCAGATGTGGAGGAGATGAGAAGAGCTACTCTGGTAAGTTTGTTATGCATTCAAAATAATGACAATTCAAGGCCAAATGTACAAGTGCAGTAGACATAATAAATGTGTACTATAATTTTATTTTATTTTATTTTTGCAAGTTTTAGTGTAGTTTTCTAGTAATTAATCAAATGTACTATCAATGTAGAAGATTAAAGTTATCAATTGATTTTCTAATTGAGTAATAGATGATTGTAAATGCAATGTAATACTAAAATCAAATATGTAATGTTAAATAAAAATTATAACAATGTTAGGGGAAAGGAGCCAGTAGCGGACATAGGACCAATAACCGTCATCTTTTTGTCAACCTCACCACCCATTAGTAGACATAGTAGGAGCCAAAAAAAATGGTAATGGAAGGTTCATTAATTAATATCACATATACCAATAGTGGATAATTTTTTAGCTTTCTTGACCATAATTAGCCCATTACTGGGACATTTGTGCACCACTACTGGGTCATTTGTGCTTAACTACTAAGGCATTTGTCCACTACTACTAGCTATTTTGAGTTATCTACTATTGGCGCAAAGGTGATTATGTATTGGACCAAACTTTGAAATTTGTACTTTTTGACCTTTGTGTACAAAATGAATTCCACAATGTGCATCGTTACTACCCACAAGCCAAAACAATAGCTTTAAGCAGTTAAGTCACATGCAGAGGGAACAAAAAAAATTTGTTGAAATTAGATGAACTGTTTAGGAGCATAAGATGCTCAATGTTAGCTATGTCCATTACTGACTCCTTTCCTCTATGTATAATTCTTGCATTTTATAGAAAATGATTTTTACTAATAGTTAAATATTGAAGATAATTAAATGAAACAATTAAAGATCTATAAAAATTATAATTAGAATATTTTAACTATATAAAATAAATATTTGTTTCACACATCAAAATATTATTTGCTAAAGAATTAAGAACATGTGGATAAAAAAAAAACCAAAAAAAAAGGCATTTTCATCTCAAATAAATGTTGTTAAGAAAAACTTCTAAAAAAACCTAGTTTGAAATAAACATCAAATTGTACAGCATACTAACAATACTACATTGCAAAAATTAGAAGCGTATGAAATGGAGGTCCAATTGATAATTGAAAATATGTACATAACTTACTTCTATAATCATATAACTCCTCTGACTTGAAAATATGTTACATAACTTACTTCTATAATCATATAACTCCTATAAAATAGATTTCAGTCTAGACTTGAACAACATGAATACATAAACTCTTTGTAGTTGCTTACTAATAGCACCTTGTCCTTTCTTTATGAATAACTTTTTGGCTGGATAAATTACAAAAATAGTTTCAGTGTCTAAAGCAAGGAGCATCAACACAACTAGCATTTTCTTCTTTATGACAACTCATGTTCATGCTGCTTGTTCATAAAGTTGAAGTGTCCACAAAAACTTGATTTGCAGGTTGTACAACAAAACAAAGAATTCAAACTTTACCTTTATAAATATTGACATGTAAACCTTATTAAAAACTTAAAACATTGCTAATCATTTGATTTCATTTTAAACTTCACACTTATTACACTTAGCATATACTTATTAACATTTATAAGATCATCTATTTCTTCCTCTTTCAACAATACTAGTACGCACACACAAGGTCAAGCAAACAATTCTACGCTTATAGATACTTAGATCATACATCATAGTCGGCTCTCCAAACGCCATTATTCAAGCTTGACGAAGCACCCACGTAATTTCAAACAATACAATCGCTATCGCTATCGCTATCTGTGCTCCCTCCGTCTTTTACTCGCTGGTTCGTCACGGTTGGGATCTGTGGGGTGTAAGCCTCTCTCCTACCTTGAAGCATCAGCACCACTTGTGCCATGTTTGGCCTGACATTCTCATCATTTTGAATGCATAACAAACTTACCAGAGCAGCTCTTCTCACCTCTTCGACATCTGCATCACTTGCAATTCTTTTATCCACAATATTTATCATGTTTCTCTGACAAATTTGCTCTTCAGCCCAAGCTGGAAGGTAATACCTACTTGATTCTTGCACATTTAGGTCCAGATTTCTTCGGCCTGATATGATTTCCAAGAGAGTCATGCCAAAACTGTAGACATCAACCTTGGGGGTGATGGGAAGGCCAGAGACCCATTCGGGAGCCAAGTATCCTCTCGTTCCTCTGGTAGTCGTTAGTACCTCGCTGAAATCTCTAGCTACAAGCTTTGCTAAGCCGAAGTCCCCCAACTTAGGACTAAAATCCTTATCTAGCAGAATGTTTTCAGGCTTTATGTCGCCATGAATGATGCGATCGTTGCATTCTTCATGTAGATAAAGTAATCCATTTGCAGTACCCAATGCGATCTCAAATCGGGTTCTCCAATCCAGTATCTTCGATTGCCGTTTTGAATTCTTTGTGAAAAGGAAAGAATTTAGAGAACCGTTGGACATGTAATCATAAACCAGTAATCTTCGTGATCCTTGTGCACAAAATCCTTTAAGCCTCACCAAATTCTTGTGATTTGTGATTCCCACAGAGTTGATTTCCGTTCGGAATTGCTTTTCACATTGCTTTGAAACCTCCAGTTTCTTTACGGCTACAAGCGTACCATCTGTTAGAGTTCCTTTGAACACTGAACCAAATCCGCCGCTGCCCAGCTTATTTCTGAAATTCCCAGTTATGGTCTTCAACTCCTCGTAACTGAACATTCTAAGGAATGCATTCGAGGACTCTGCGCACCTTTGTGCCCGTCTTTGCCGACGCCTCCGCCACTGTAGAAATGAAAAAATTAAAGCAATGGCAAGAGCGATAATAGCAAGAAGCTGCGATAGAACAATAATCATAAATTTGTGGTGTGCCAGTGCCATCAAATCACCGTCGCTTCCCGAAAAGAAACTAATGAAATGATACTTGTGTACATGCACTCCAAGCTCCCTGAAATGAATCTGCACTTTGCATGTGGGAGAAATTGAGGTCCTTCGATGAATACTGTCTGCAATGAATCTGCACTACTCCAAAGCCAATGAGTGTATATGAGTATAGACAGTCCCTTTGGGCAAAATGAGTTGGTCGTCGGAGGGGAAATACACGCGATCTTTCCAGCATATACCCCATGGGAAAAAAATAATCTCATTAGGTCTTTGTCGTTGTCATTGACTAACAGGCTTAGACCATAGCTCACCAGCATGGGTTGTTGGGAGGATTAGAAGTTGTGCCAAGCGAATTTTTGACTAATGTCAAGGAATATGCTATGATAATAGTGGGAGGAAATTTCCCAGGTTCTTGCCAAACTCGTTGAAAATGAACAAATTGTTAAAGAGATATTATGGGTTTTAAGTCATTGAGATTTAATGGCAAGGGTAAATTTAATTCAAAATGGTGAGGGGAGGAGTGATTTAGAACTTTTTTAACATAAAGATATGTTTTATAAGTTATAAGTTATTCCATTCACTAGTTTAAAAAATGACATCATAAAAAGGTTTAGAATTTCCTACTCATTTCATTCACTAGTTTGAAAAATAACATCATAAAAAGGTTTAGAATTTCCTACTCATTCTATTCACTAGTTTGAAAAATAACATCGTAAAAAGGTTTAGAATTTCCTATTCATTCCATTCACTAGTTTGAAAAATAACATCATAAAAAGGTTTAGAATTTCCTACTCATTCCATTCACTAGTTTGAAAAATAACATCATAAAAAGGTTTAGAATCTCCTACTCTCAGATTATGTAGGTATGGTGTATTTTGCATGTATATAAATAAAATTTCAAGGTGTCAGTGTTGATATTCTAAAATATTTGTAGAGAAGTTTCTATTTTATTTGTAAGAATAAAAATTCAAATACAAAAAACATATAGACATTTGAAATGAAAATAAAATACACATGGTTTGCTAATTGTTTCCTTGCAAAGAAAAGTCATATATTGTAGAGTCGTGTCTGTATACCTCTTTAATAGATGAAGATCTTGGTTAGGTGTGGATAAATAAGAAATTTGTTTGGAATAATGCTAACTTTTTCCTTGATCTAAATCTAACTTCTAGAATATTGTTGATTTTTTGTACATTTTCCTTTCATATAAAACTGCATTCAATTGTTTAACCCAAAGAATTGAAAAGTATGTGTATTCAATGTTTTTAGAAGGAAAAGTAGGTATAGACATTCATATTCTACAAACTATGAACTCAATTTTACTTATCATAAAATAATTTAATATTGTTATAAATTTAATAAACAATTTAATTATAATGGGTGGTTGTTATCTTAAGAAAGTAAATTTAGAAAGGATAACTCAACCATTACTATATGTTTTTTACAATGGCTATATTTCTCATTGGAGAAAGACAAAAAATATATATACTTATGTTTATGAAAATCCCCATATGATCTATTTGATAAAGATATCACATCTATTGTGATTAGGTGTTGTATGCATTGTATAGAATAATTTATTATTATTTTTTAATTAAATAATTATTTATTTGTGGTACATCTAGGATATGTGGTTATTCACACTAGGTAATTAATTGGGGACTACTTTTTAAAGTTGTATTGTAATAGTGGGTTAATTGTTTTATGTGTGTGGGAGACAAAAAATGATAAATTGAGAAAAGTATTTAATGTTTGTATTAAAAAAATAAATGAAAGATCAATGATTTTAAGATAAATTCTAGAGTAAAATATAAACAAAGCGGACATATAAAGAGGTGAGAACATTATATTAATATTCTTCTTTAAAGTTAACATCTAACATATCAAATATTTTATGCTTTTTAAATCATTTGTTTATATCTTGCACACAATGATTATGTCAATTGTTTGCTCGCTACTAAAATATTATTGCAAATGAACAACATTAGTTTAAACAAGATCTTCAATTAATGAGCATCAACTTTTATATGCTTCACTTTATATGAAGAAGCCAAATTATTAGCAACTTGTAAGACACTTTGGTTATCACATAATTTGGTAGTAGAATATTATTGGACAAGGCGAAACCCCCATAAGATATCATTACAAGGCTTTTTAAGCTAAAGTTTCAAGATGCCACTAAAAAGGATTGTTTAAAATGTTTAGCTAGATCTTCCATCTATTGTAGATTACAAAGACATTATAGATTCTAATAATATTAGAGGTTTACCTATCTTTAATAATAAAGTTTAGAGCCCTAATCTATTTTTTTGTTGACTTAGATTTAATCCAACTAAATTATGGAAAAAATTAGAAATAGCTATAAGGATAGTGATCTTGTTAATGTGTTTAAAATTGAAGAAAAATTGTTGAATTTTAAATTAGAACAAACTAGGTGATATTGGAAAAGAAATGACTACTTGAATGATAATCCTTAATTGAATGTAGAATTAGAACAAATGGGACAAAAGTATACCAAAAAAATATCTTGGATTTGAAGGTCTTGGAGTTTAATTTGGCATAATAAAAACATCTTGTGCAAGTTAAAGGTCATCAAATGATTTATTGCATCGGGGTTAACATGCTTTTTGGTTACTTCCTCACAAATTCCGATAAGGTCCTATTGTCACTAGTGTGAGTCAAGACACGCCTTTTCTAGAATGTGTTTGTCTACACAAAGGGTTAGTCCCCACCTTGTTATTTCCATACCTTGGTGTAATATATCCATTTACAAAATAATAATGCTCTATGATGATTTTTTTGTGCATTAGTGAAAGCACAATGAAAGCTCAAGACTAGTCCATCAATCGATTTCCAACTAAATAAATAAATCTTAATCAATTGCATTTTAATGGATCAACCAAGCATATATAATCTAATATCAATCAACTCTCCTTTCATCCACTAAATTTCTTCCCTTTCACACTAATAATTCTTTAGTTAGTCCTTGTAGTCACTTTGGTTGAGTGCTATAAGGCACAAAATAATGCATCAACTATATCATCCTACATTCATACAAATGTTAGACATGGCATACATATAGGTGTCATAATATTATCATAATCATTGCATCATAATATCATGCGTATACATGATTAAGACATAGAAATCCTATAGAGTCATAGTCATCGCACTATATAAGCATAAGTAAACATGTGCATATCCACATATCATGAAATCCTATATACGAATGTTAGCATTATCATCATAGGTATCTATGTGGTCATTACAAATCCATGTGCATTGTGATATATCATAGAAATTATAAGCTTGATCACATAGATAAAGAAAATCATAGATATCCTAGTAACCATAATATGCATCAAATAAATATTATAACATAGACAATAAATAACTGCCATGGATTGGCATGCTATCAAGGATTCAGAGGACCCTGAGTATAGACCAAAGAAAGAAGGGGAGGCTACGGTGACCTCGAGAACTAACATTAGCAGAAAAACCAATCCTTGATGGTGGGCGACAAGCAAATTTAAATCCAGTAGTAGAAAAATGCAAGTCCTAGAGACCCCCATCAGGAAGAAAATAAAATTGACCAAGTAAAGTGGGTCCAAAGACAAGGACCACGAGATTAGGTTGGTAATCCCCATCAATGTAGATAATGAGAAATAGGAGACACTGATTAAGGAGAATGAAGGTGATAAAAGGGGGAGAAGGAGCTGGAAGTCCTAATTTTGGAGGTCACTAGGGGCTAGGAGAACTACTGGAAGTGGGTGGATAGGGAAATTGGAACCCTGAAAGATGGGATTAAGGGAATTATTGAAACTTTAACGGAGTCCCCTAGGCCTAGTGAAAATGAAAAGATCATGAGCATGATTTAGAAGATATCTCAAGATGTTGAAACTATGAAGATCTTCCATGAGCGCAAAATTGATAAGTTGGAAGAGTATGTGAATGGCATCAAAGACAACTTGAATAATCTAGTGGAAATTAGCATGGAGGCGATGAGTAATAGTGCTGAAGGTTTGGAGAAAATTAATGCCATGATGACCGACTATAGAACCAGACCCATAGCCAGTGATCCTCCCTTGGGGGAAAAACAAAAAAGGAATGCTTCGAAGGGTGGCCAAAGTGCTGCTGGAGGGAAGACTAGTTTGGGTCCCTGTACTAGGACAATGAGTCGGAGCCAGGACCAAGGTACCTCCAAATTCATCATGGAGGATCTAGAGAAAATCAACAAGAAAATTATTTAGAAGAATACTGAATTGGTGCACTCACCCAGTTGAGGGCCTTTTCCTGTCTTTTTTGGAGACTTTTTTTTTTTGGTGTTGGGTCTTTGTGGGGTTTATCCCCTGTTTCTCTTATGATTCATGTCTTTTTGGCTACTGCCCTTGGTCTGTAAAACTTTGGGTTTCAAGTCCCTGTAAAACCTATTGATCTTTATCAAAAACATAGACCATAAACAACATAGGATCATGTACACAAAATCATATAAACAGTAGATCATGCATAGAAAATCATGTAGACATTATATAGTCACTGCCAAAAATAATGCATCTCATATACATATCAAAAAATCACATCAATGTACAAAATTGGAGTGACTAACAAAAATGGAGCTCATAGGCTTGATCAAAATAAACAAGTGTCTCATATAAAGATAACAAATCAACGAGTGTTTCCTCCAACCTCTAAGCAAGAATGCCTCTCCACATGAGGCTGAGATGGTCATGCATCACCTTGCTTTAACGATTCCTTAGATGTTAGCCTGGGTGGCTTCATAGGTCCCTCTACCCCTCCACTACTAGCTATCCTCTGAGAGCGTGTCCTATGGATGGCCCTGTAACTTAGTGCCCTTTGACCAAGAGGTACTATATCCTCATACATAGATCTTCAGCACTAGATCTCTCAACTTGCATCTGGTATCTAATGGGCAAGATCTGTTAAAGATCTGTTATTGATGCATCCATGTCTAGTGAATATAACAACTTATAGAGCACATCATTAACATTATTGATTTTACCTTTCATTTTATCTAAAAAACAATTTTAAAATAAGATCGACAAAGATTTCTTTAATAAATATTTTTAAATTATATTTTACATCAAATTTACTCTTCTCATCAAAGACCCAAAACTCATGATATCTCTTCTGAATTTGTTAGTTTTCAACGAGTTTGACAATAACTTGCGCAATACTATGATCCACACAATCATGAAAATGGCTATGAAACCCTAAAGATACAGCACTGAATAAACTAGCTTCATACACTTTATCGCAAAAGACCGTACATGTTAGCCAATGCCAACGATCTGGAGTCAGTCAAGTCAAGAGTCTTGGCCGGTGGAAGAATGGCAATTGCGTACAATCAACTGAAGCATTGAAAAGTCGCCAAAATCATCCAGTAAAAGAGACTTTCGAGTCAGATTTGAATACGATGAGTAAGAAATGAGTAATTTGTTCAAATCTCGTTTTATTTCCATGTCTGTTATAAGATACATCGCAAATTCAACAATCAAAAGTTAATTATATAAATAATTTTTTAGGGTGTAAAGTTGTTATTTACTCTTTGATATTCGAGTAGAGTGAGTAAAATTAATAGATAACTAATTATATTGTTCTTTGTCGTATATAATGAATTGGAGGAATACCTCAAGTGAAGATTATCATCTATATTCAAACTATCTCATTTCTTAAAGATTTTAAGAACCACTTCACAATGTTAATTTTTTTACTATTTATATTATAATAATTAAAATTGCAACATGATTTAATTAGTTATTAGTCTTTGTATTTGTCATGCAATTATATATTATAAATTTTCTTACTCAAAGTAAGCATTTCTTTTTTAATTTAAACTTTTTAATCAAGAATATTTTTACAAAAATTGTTGGAGATTCTTATTGATCAAGGAAATTCACATCTTCCTACAACCTTTACGTCAATTGTTGACTTGAGGAGAACTATCAATTAATAACAATTATTAATGTCTTTTATGATGATCACAAAGTCACTCCATTTGTGGATTTATTGATTTGTAGTGATTTGTTTGCAAGTGAGTCATGACATATTGTACAACCAAAAATGGGGTTACAAACTTACATAACATAAATTTCAAGTAAGTAAAATAAGCAATCAAACTTCATATATTAACGATTACAATTGGTTTACATTTTAAAGAGATAGCTATCGTTTATTATAATCATCCTTGATAGAACATATCTCCACATTCCAATATTAGCCTATAAGAAGAGTAGTGTAGTAACTAAAATTATTCAGTTCTAAACCAAAAATAATATGAAAAACACACCTAATAGGTGATAAGTGTAATCCATTTTCCTAAGAAAACTAACCTCTAAATCTGAACCAATTTATTACCAATAAAATCAATTAGAATATACTTTGTCTTTATCCCTCATACAAGATCACATAATCAATAGTTTTGGAGATTAAATAAGCAATCACATAATTCTCAAAAGCTTCTCTACAAACCATAAGGAAATCGTTTACAGTCCACAATTTTGGCTTTTTTTCCTTTTGCATTCTCCTCCTCTGCCCATTTCTTGTATTATAATACTACTCAAAATATATGTTTTGATGGATGGTTGAATCTAAGGTATTGTATTAAATGTGACACTCTCCAATTTCATCCTCCAATTGTGGCCATATAGGGTGTCCATTTCTTTGATACTCATTGTATCATGTAAAAGCCATGTCCTAGTGGATGACTAAGTTTAGGGCATTGTATTTGGCATGATATCTCACCACTTCATCCTCTTATTATGGGTGTATGGGTTCTTCTAGGGGTTTTATGTCACCTCCTAAAAATTTGGATTTGAATATCTTATGGGACATTGTTAATTTACACATTTTTCATTTGCTTAATTATTTCTTTCTACACCATTATTTTGTACATTTTGGTGTAGTTGACTATGTTGGTCATGTTTTGTATTAATTGCACAAGAATTTGATTGTTTCACTAGTGATTGCTAGACAATAACAATTAGAAACATGAAATAATAGAAATGAGAAATTCCTAATTTCTTCTCACCTTTAGAATAGCACTTATTCTTTGTGAGAAAGTTCTTACTTTTTTTTTATTTTTTTCTTTGTGAGAAAGTTCGTACTTTCTTTTAAGGAGTTGAGCGGGATATTTCTATGTTGGTGGTGGTTGCATTTAGAATAATTTTTGTATATATCTATGTTTCCTATGAAGGAAAATGTATGTAATTGTTGTTGTTGTATTTGCAAATTTAGACTACAGAAAGAAGAGCAGCTATGGAGTTTGTAATTATTTTCTCCCGAGAAATAAGAATACTGATACCTTGCCCAGTGGATGTTTTGTTGGTATTTTGTCAAGGTTTTATCATGTAAATTTGTGTCTTGTGTGTTGTTTTGATGTTCATTTATTTTCTTCAATATTTCTTTGCATCTAAACTATTTGCAATATTTAATTATCTGGGGTTTTTGCTTTCACTTGCACAACAAGTGGTATCAGAGAAATTATTTTTGCAGTGGTTGTGTTAGAATTTGGTGTTAATTTTTCCAACATCAAATGGCAAAGGATTCCAATGATAGGTTTAAGGTGAAGAAATTTAATTAAAAAAAATAACTTTGAGCTATGGAAGCTCAAGAAATGAGATTTGTTAGTGCAACAAGGATTGAGATATGTCCGATGAGGACTAGGAAGATCTAGATATGAGAGATCTAAGCACAATTTGGTTGTGTTTGGCAGTTGAGCTTCTCTTTAATATTGTTGGAGAAGATATAAAACAAGTTTATGGAGTAAAATGGAGGTTCTTTACATGGCAAAATCCTTGACAAATTGAATCTACTTGAAGAGGCAATTGCATAGTTTGCGAATGAAGGTACGAAAATTATCAAGCATTTAAATTTTTTGAATACTCTTACTTGTCAGTTGGGAAGTATGGATGTAAAAATCAAAGATGAAGACAAGGAAGTCACATTGCTATCTTCTTTGCCCAAACATGGATTCACTTAGTCACTTCTATTAGCTTTAGTACAACTGAATCTCTTGAATTTGATTTTGTTGTGGGAGCTTTGTTTTTTGAAGAGGTGTAGAGAAAGTCTAATGTAGAAACCTCCATGTTAGAAGCAATGGTGACTAGAGGTTGATCCATAGAAAAGTCAGAGCGTTCGAGAGGTAAATCCAGATCCAAGTCAAGAGGTAAAAAGGGTACTATAAAATGTTGGTATTGCAATAAATTAGGGTGTCTCAAGAAATATTGTTGGAAAAGGAAAGAGGAGAATGATGGATCCAAAAAGGAAGAGAAATTTGTTAAGACTGGTTCTGGTATGGTTGGTGAAGTGTTATCTGTTTGTAATATCTTACGACATCAAGATGAATGGATTTTGGATTCTGGTGCTTACATTCACATGTCTCCACATAGGAGTTGATTTTTCACTTATCAACATATTGATGGAGGTGTTGTTCTTATGAGAAATAATTCTTATTTTAAGACTATTGGAATTGGGAGTATTAGAATCAAGATGTTTCATGGTGGTGTAAAGACATTAACAAAGGTTAGACGTGTACCAAAACTAAAAAAGAATTCAATTTCCTTGGGTGTTTTGAATTATGGTGGTTATAAATTCTCTTGTTAAGGTAGAGTACTTAAAGTGTCCAATGGCATTTTAGTGGTCATGAAGGCTACAAAAGTCAGAAACCTGTATAGGCTATAGTGGTGTACTGAGATAAATGAGGAAACTATAGTATCTAAGGAAGCAAATGAATCTACTCATTTATGGCATCAACTATTGGATCACATGAGAGATAAAGGGTTAAAGGTACTAGTAAACTGTAAGTCACTTCCAAGTTTTAAATCTTTGATTTTGAATTTTTTCAAGCATTGTGTCTTTGGGAAGAAATATAGACATAAGTTTAAATCGGGAAGTCATACAAGTAAAGGTGTTTTATATTATGTCCATTCAAATGTTTGGGTTCCATCCCCTATAGTTTCTTTCAGAGGAGCATCATATTTTGCGATATTTATAGATGACTACTCTACAAAAGTATGGGTCTATTTTATTAAAAGAAAAGATGATGTGTTTGGTGTATTCAAGCAATTTAGAGTTTTGGTTGAAAAGAGTATTGGAAGATCAATCAAGTATTTAAGAATAGGTAATGGAGGTGAGTTTGCATCTTTGGAGTTTGAAAATTATTGCAAGAAAGATAGGATTGTAAGGCATAAAATTACAGTTTACACTCCTCAACAAAATGGTGTTGTTGAATGCATGAATAAGACTCTTCTAGAAAGAGCAAGGAGAATGCTCACTAATGCCAAATTGCAGCAAGAGTTGTAGGTAGAATTAGTTAATACAACATGTTATCTGGTAAATTGGTCACCATTAGTTACAATAGATTGTAATATTCTTGAAGAGGTATGGACAGACCATTCATGTGATTATTCAAATCTAATTGTTTTTGTTGTTGTGATGCTTATGCTCTTATTTCTAAGGATCGACATTCTAAATTAGAACCTAAATCCAAGAAATGCTCATTTATTGGTTATAGTGATGGTGTTAAGGGATATAATTATGGGATCCTACTGCCCACAAAATCATCGTTAGCACAAATGTAGTATTTGATGAATCTTCTCTAACAAAATCACTTTGTATAAAATGATTTGGAATAGGAACAAGTACAATAATATCAACAAGTTCAGTTGGAGACTCATCCATCTCCAAAACAGATGGAGCAGGAAATGACTTCTAAAGAAGAAGGTGTAGATCTAGAAGACATACAAGAAAATGTGGAAACACCATAACCATCTCTAAGGACATCTACACGAGCCATAAATCTTCCTAAAAGGTATGATGATTTAATTTCATCAGTTTCTTTGATTTCTAATGATGGGGAACCAAGTTGTTATCAGGAAGCAGTTAATGGCACTAAAAATGCTAAATGGAAAATAACACTGAAAGAAGAAATGGATGTCTTGGAGAAGAATAAGATATGGGACTTGTTAGAACTTCCAAAGGGTAGGAAAGCTATTGGTTGCAAGTGGGTCTACAAACTGAAGAAGGGCGTTGATGATAAGATTGTGAGGTACAAAGCAAGGTTGGTAGAAAAAGAAAATTCTCAGAAAGAGGGTATTGATTTTCATGAGTTTTTTTCACCAGTTGTTAAGCTTGTTTCTATTCAAGTTGTATTATTATTAGTTGCATTGCTTGACCTTGATTTAGAGCAACTAGATATTAAAATAGTATTTTTACATGGAGATTTGGATGATAGGATATGTATATGGAACAACCAAAAGGGTTTTTTCAAGATCACAATATAAAATTTGTTTGCAAACTCAAGAATTCATAGTATGACCTAAAGTAGTCACCAGGAAATGGTACAAGAATTTTGATTCCTTCATGGTGAACCAAAGAATTGTAAGAAGTGAGTATGACCATTGTCTTTACTTTCAAATTTTGAAAAATGAGTTATTCATTATCTTGGTGTTATATGTTGATGATATGCTTGTAACAAGTAAAAGAATGGCTTAAATCAATTAGTTAAAGGCTTGCTTGGGTATGACATTTTATATGAAGGATCTAGGAGCAACAAAAAAATATTTGGGCATAGACATACATAGAGACAGGGAACATGGTAATATTTGGTTATCATAGTAGAAATATGTCGAGAAGACCCTCATAAGATTCGGTATGCAAGATGTGAAACTTGTAAATATCCATTTGGATTCCCATTTTAAGCTAATCTCATTTGTTCATTAATGTCACTGGGTCGTTGGGCCTAAAGAGGGAACCCAACGATGCATACATGTCATAGTGATGAGACAACTTTTAATTTCCATTAAGATGGTGTCATTGGATTGTTGAGGCTTGAACAATGCTTCCATGATGAGCAGACTCCCAATGATGTATTTGTTGCTTGCCACATTTACCGCATGGACTTCCACATCAACCAACTTGACTTTTACTTATCATTGTTGGATTGCTGGGATATTGAAAGGAACCCAACGATATCCATATGCTCCACTGATAGACCCTTGAAGATGATCATAACATCACTAGGTCATTGGAAACCACTAGATGTTCTAATGGCCAGCCAATTTCAAGAAATACACTTTAGTTTCTAGTTCATCACTTGCATGTGCCACCATGTGCATCACCACTACTACAATTTTTTATTGCTAGATTGTTGAGGCCAAGAAAAGGTCTCAATGACATACCGGAGTTGAACCCACATGTTATTATTTCTGCATCACCTTCATAGTCAGGCCCGCCACTTTAGTCTCCCACTCTATCATTGGGAGATAAAAACCACTTCAACAATGCTTCTAAGCTTCAACGATATGTGGACCCACATTCTTGAACTATTCCCTATTTTAACCTTTGATCTTTAGGTTGTTGGGTTTCAAAAGAGCACCCAATGATGGGCATAAGTTCCGCCTTTATGCTTTCTCTTATAGATGTGATCACACTATCTTGTCATTGGATCATTGGGGCTCAATCGAGCACTCAACAATATTTGAAGCTTCGTCGATAAACATTTTACCACCTAGGCCATATAGTTGAACAACCTCATTGTTGGATCACTAGAACCTGAAAAACCACCAATGATAGGTATGTGTCTTAATGATGAGAGGATCACTCAAATGACTTATCTTGCATGTGGATATTTTATGAATTACTAGGATACATAAAAGGTATGAGGGGTCATGTGCTAAAAGTATAGCAAAATATTGGGCATAAGTCACTTAGGACAATTTGACTGGGCTCAACTCGGAATGCTGACACTTGGGGACAGTCAACTCAATGAGCATGATACCCTTAATTGCAACTAATAGAACCTACAACTGGGTATCACAAGCCAACAATGCAAGCTAAGGGTACCACATAGCTAGGGTTTTAATTTAGCTTAAAAGGTAAAACAAAGCCCTAGATAAATCAAATTTTTATAGTCCTAACACACTTAATCATTAGAGGAAAACCCTTAGGCAACAAGACATAGAGAAGATAAGGGTCTAATGGGACCTAAATGATGATAATTCAGCTACTTGGGAGGATGTGGCATGATTGAGAGATATTTATCCCTATCTTTTGTATAGGCTTCTAGAAGTAAGCTTGTCCCTAGGGGGAGGATGCCATGCCTCCCACATTTGCATTCAATCATAATTATTTTAATCCATTATTGATATTGTAGGTTATATTGAATTATGTATACCACCATTCTTTTATATTAGCATCCACATGTTGCACCCCTTGATATAGTTATAGTATTATTCAGTCTAGTTATTATGTGCTTATTATTTCAATTAATTATACATGTATGGTTCTGTGACTAATTCTACTTATCAATTTGACCTCGATCGAGGAATTTTATGTGCTTTGACTATGATATATACGCATAGATACCCTTGACATTTGTTGAGTGATATATGTACTAGTCATAAACTTCAACTAGCTAAATAGGTCTGAACATACCTCGATGGAGGTTAACAAGAGATAGCATCTTGGCCAAATTTTCACTAAACCTCCATTATACTTAATCACGTGTGATTTACCATGTTTTCACAAGTTTATACCTTGTCTACCATATTTGGTAATGTCAAAAAATCCCTACTATTTCCTTGTGGTTGACTAGTAAGGAGGGTTTGTGTAATATGTGTGTAATCATATTTTTTCATCAATTTTCATCTAAAAATGAATTTTAACATTATCTTTAAAATTTTAATGATACCAATTTTTTTAACATTATCTTTTGGATGCTTTATTTGATTAATAGAAATTATATCTACACTATGATGTACCTCCATTCCTAGAAATTATTGCATGAGACTCAGAGCTTTCATTTCAAATTTATTCATCATTAACAATTTTAAATTCCATGTTAGTAGATTTACACAATCCATTAGTCTATGTGTAATTCTTCTGGATTTGATTATGTGATTTTTTTGCATCAACGTTTCAGATCGCACTCACAGAGTGTGATCTGAAACGTTGATGCAAAAAACTCACACAATCAAATCCAAAAGCATTGCACACAATTTTAAATTCATCCATCGTCTTAAAACTACTACCAATATACAAAAAAAAATAACATAGAAACTTACAATAAGGATATCATTACTTCATTTATTATAGTAAAGAGTAAGCCCACTCTTGCTTCTCTTGAATTCATTATACTAAAATTATCCATCAATCCTAGTATACCATCTCTTGGTGCTCTCTTCAGGCCATATAATTCCTTCTTTAGGTTGTATACTTGGTGTTACTATTATTTAATTTGCATGTCAAAACCTTGTGGTTGTTGGACATAGAATTCTTTTTCTAACTACCCATTTATGAAGATACCTTTCATATGCATGTGATGTATGCTCTATTTCTTTTTGAATTGTTATTAAAACCATTATTCTAATAGTTTTTTATCTTTCTATTGATGTAAATATATCTTCATAATCTATTACATACCTTTGTATGAAGCTTTTTATAGCTAACTATGCCTTACATCTTTCAACGCTCCTATCAATGTTGTACTTAGTCTTGTAAATCCACTTTGTACTAATATTTTTCTTCTCATGTGGAATATTTTAATTTTTTTTAATATCATTCCTATTTGTAGAAACTACCTCTAATTGCATTACTTTCATTCAAACCTAATTAGTACATGTATCTTCAAACCATGATTGTTCAACATTATCTTCTAAAAATAAAGTAGATTTTAATATCTCACCTCTCAAATTGTCTTCATAGGACTGACTTCTACTCCTCTTGTAAACATCACTTCAAATTCTTATCTATCTTGTAGAACTTTAAATTGAAGCTTGACTTGCACTAGAATTAAAAGAGGTGCTACTTTATGGACTTGTAGTGCTAGAAACTAAAATATTAGTGGGATTTTTATTAATAATATCATCATTATTGACACTATCATTAAAAAAAAAATCGACTTCTCAACATGGCTATTTTGATCTCCATAAACTCTTCTTGCATAAATATCACATTCCTTGACACAACCATACTATTAGTAAGAGGATTTTGCAACCTTACCTCTCCCTTCATCAAAAGATAACATCTATTGACACAAAAATACTATTAGTGAAAGGATTATACAACATGTGGTCCTTACTTTATTCACTAAACCAAACAAAAATGTATGATTCACTTTTTGGATCTAAATTTATCTCTTTTGACCAACCACATGAACATATCAACACCATTCTTTATCTCACACTAGGCTTCAGAAGGAGTCATCGCAAGTGCATTAGTGAACCTTTATTTGAGAATATACACTACTATAGCAACTATATAAGCCCAAAAAGAAATTGCTCAATCTCTTGGTTTGTAATATAACCCTTATCATTTCCACCAATGTAGGATTCCTCCTTTCAACAATGTCATTTTTGTGAGGTATGTAAGAAACGGTGAGTTATCTTTAGATACCATTAAGATCACAATAATCCATAATATCTCTTGAACAAAATTACCTTCCATGATTGGTTCTTAAGAATTTTGTTTTATCATAGTTTTCATTTTCCATGAGGGCTTTAAACTTGTTGCTCGTATATCAAAGGCTTGATTATTTTGGCCTTCAAAAAATTTAAAACAAACACTATCATGAATAATCATCAATAAAAGTAATGAAATATAATGACTTAAAAAAAAAATTGCATAAGACCACATATATCAAAATGAACTAGCTATATTTGATAGTGGATGTGCATTGCATTTTGAAAATTTCTCTATTTCATGTAAAAACCAAACATTTAAAATTGATGTCCATTAAATATAAGATCCTGTTTAAGCTCGGGTTGTTTATTTGAATTATTATTTTAGTAGTGAGATATATTCATTATAAACATGATAGAAACCAACTGAATAGACTACTTATATCATACATGTAAACATTAAAGAAGAATAGTAATATAATGTTCTTACCTGTTTTATATATCCTCTTCATTTATATTTTATTCTAACCAATTTTAAGAAGTGTTAAAAATAAATAAAATTGTCTAATTTTTTCCACATTTTAAAATGATGTGTAGTTAAAAATCTCGAGTTATTAGAAGCTCCCTTAAAAACACATTTTTAGATGTGATATTCAACTGTAAAAAGCAAGTTGGCTTTCTATTAAGACACAAAGAACGAACCAATCATCAACTGAAAATTAGAGTTAGATTGTGGTATGAATTTGTAACTATTTTTTTTGTTTTCAATGTAAATTAATATAATAAATTGTGCACTAGCAGTGCCCTGTTTCTCCTCTGTTTTGGAGGTGCTTGTAACAATTTTAGTTTTAAAAAAACATTGTAGACAACTGTTAGATATATATACACAACGTTCAAACCCCTGTAGCTTTCAGGTTGGAAGACCACAGGGTAGACAGGAGTTTTATTGGTTTCAAACAGACCAAAATGGCGCTCCTCCTCACCTCCAGCCTTCTGATTCTCATTGAACAGTGCAAAAATATATGTCTCAATTGTCGTCCCAGGTCTCTTTGGTGTTCCGGCATTGGACAAAACATGCTTGATGAGATTGTTGTTGTAAGTTCGGGCATTGTCCACTGTAGCCACCGCATTGCCTGCAGAAGGCCACCCGCTTTCAGTTATTACAATTGGAATATTGGAATGTCCCAGCTTGTCTATAGCAGCTATAAAAGTGTCGACCAAAGCGTCGAACAAGTTATTATACATGAGACTGCCATCAATCACCAGACTCACCACAGTACTTGTCGATCTAAACAAAGCATAGTCTGCAGAAATTGAGCCTACAGAGTGTTTGGAGCTGAAGTGTGGATAGACGTGGGCCATGAAAGGGGAGCCATTATCTCATAGAAACTTAAGGATAGCACTCATGACTGAGGAAATGAGTTGCTCAACACGGACATTGCGTGTTGTGTAGAGACCTTGATGTTTTTCTGCAGATCGGCGTTCCTCAATGCCCTTGAGTGTTTTCCATTGTAGGGAGGAGATACGAAATGAGTGTTGGGTAAGTGCACAAAGATGGTGGTAAAAAAGGGGTATAAGTGGACACTTTTTTTTCTTAAATCAGGTTAACCTGAATTTAGAGACAAAATTTGAAAGTCATCCACTCAAGATATGAAGATAATCAAAGAACAAATATTGTAGTACTCTGAATCTAGTTTCCAAACTACTAAACTTTTTCAGAATTGGATAAGATTAAGGGGGTCAAATCTTTCGCGCACAAAAAACTGACCTTGTTTTTTTCTGAAAAAAATAACATAGTGTCTGACGTGCACATCAAAAAAGTCATAGTTAGATTTAGTATTTTGACAAATCCTTTGGCAGAAATATAGTTAAGAGTGAGCATTAGAAGATGTGTATTTTAGCACATCCTAAAAATTCGGTACCTATTCGTGCGCGAAGCATAAGTTGCACTAAACAAATCGAAAATACAATTTTATTTTTTTAAATTGTAAATAATCAAGTGCACTAAAATAATATATAAAGTTTTTAAAATTTGGATAAGTATATCAAAAGTTATTCAAAAAATGGTCCACCTATGTCTATGAGAACTATGGAGACACTGGTAAAAGAAATTCAATAATAATATGTTATTGTTGTTCAAATTGAAAAAAAATTATATGGTTAGAAAGCTTAGAAGATGGGTGAAAATATGGTGGCAATTTTAGAAATACCCACTTTATGAAGTGTAAACCTGATGATGACAAAGTCGATAAACCAAGTTGATAAAATAAAACACGTCAAAAATGAGAGAAATGGAGGGAAATCAAACTTCCAATCCGTAGCTTTGTCATCCAGGCCTATTTCCAAGTCTAAAAAGTCAAAAGTGCGTATGGGGTACTTATGGTTTAAATAGTGTGTACGCACTCATTTTCCTTTAAACAGCGCATACGCGCTATTGTATAATATGATATTCTATGTATAATATGTGTATATTCATATAATATATGTAATATATAATATGTGTATAATATGACATTGTATATATAATATGTGTATAATATGACATTGTATATATATTATGTTTATATACATATAATATATTAAACATATATATACACATGTAAATGTATCGTCTCTCCCTCTCAAATGCATACAAGGTCTCTCTCTCTCTCTCTCTCCCTCCCTCCCTTCCTCCATACCCCATCCCTCTTTCTCTTCTTCTCTCCCTCCATACCCCATTGCAACTATGTCTGAACTTCTATAGAAGTAAATGAATTTATTTCTTATCTGCAACTTCCTCTTTGATTTTTATCATGTATTCTCTCCCTCCCTCTACCTCTCCCTTCCCCCCATGTTCTCTACCTCTCTCTCCCTCTCTCTCTCTCCCCTCCCCTCTCCCTCTCCCTCTCTCGCCCTCTCTCTCTCTCCCTCTCTCGCCCTCTCTCTCTCTCCCCCCTCCCCTCTCCTCTCTCTCTCTCTCTCTCTCCCCTCTCCTCTCCCTCTCTCTCCCTCTCCCCTCTCCTCTCCCTCTCTCCCTCTCTCCTCTCTCTCTCTCTCTCTCCCTCCTTTCCTCTCCCTCTCTCTACCTTCCCTCCCCCCTCTTCTTTCCCTCTCTCCCTCCCTCTACCTCTCCCTTCCCCCCATGTTATCTCCCTCTCTCCCTCTGTCTCTCTCTCCCTCTCCCCTCTCCTCTCCCTCTCTCTCTCCCTCTCTCCTCTCTCTCTCTCTCTCTCACTCCCTCCTTTCCTCTCTCCCTCTCTCTACCTTCCCTCCCCCCTCTTCTCTCCCTCTCTCCCTCCCTCTACCTCTCCCTTCCCCCCATGTTATCTCCCTCTCTCCCTCTCTCTCCCTCTGTCTCTCTCCCTCTGTCTCTCTCTCCCTCTCCCCTCTCCCTCCCCCTCTCTCTCCCTCTCTCCCTTCCCTGCCTCTCTCCCTCCCTCTACCTCTCCCTTCCCCCATGTTCTCTCCCTCTCTCTCCCTCTCCCCTCTCCTCTCCCTCTCTCTCCCTCTCCCCTCTCCTCTCCTCTCCCTCTCTCCCTCTCTCTACCTCTCCCTTCCCCCCATGTTCTCTCCCTCTCTCCCTCTCTCTCCCTCTCCCCTCTCCTCCCCCCCTCTCTCCCTCTCCCCTCTCCTCTCCCTTCCCCCGCTCTTTCTCCCTATCTCTATCTCTCTCCCTCTATCCTGTCCTCTCTCTCTCTCTCTCTCTCTCTCTCTCTCTCTCTCTCTCTCTCCCTCTCTCCCTTCCCTCCCCCTTCTCTCCCTCTCTCCCTCTCTCTACCTCTCCCTTCCCCCCATGTTCTCTCCCTCTCTCTCCCTCCCCCCTCTTCTCTCCCTCTCTCTCCCTCTCCCCTCTCCTCTCCCTCTCTCCCTCTCTCTCCATCTCCCCTCTCCTCTCCCTCTCTCTCCCTTCCCCCCTCTTCTCTCCCTCTATCCCTCTCTCTCCCTCTCCCCTCTCCTCTCCCTCTGTCTCCCTTCCCCCCCTCTTCTCTCCCTCTCCCCTCTCCTCTCCATCTCTCCCTCTCTCTCCCTCTCCCCTCTCCTCTCCCTCTGTCTCCCTTCCCCCCCTCTTCTCTCCCTCTCTCTCCCTCTCCCCTCTCTCTCCCTCTCCCTCTCTCCCTCTCTCTACCTCTCCCTTCCCCCCATGTTCTCTCCCTCTCTCCCTCTCTCTCCCTCTCCCCTCTCCTCTCCCTCTGTCTCCCTTCCCCCCCTCTTCTCTCCCTCTGTCTCCCTCTCCCCTCTCCTCTCCCTCTGTCTCCCTTCCCCCCCCTCTTCTCTCCCTCTCCCCTCTCTCTCCCTCTCCCCTCTCCCTCTCTCTACCTCTCCCTTCTCCCCATGTTCTCTCCCTCTCTCCCTCTCCTCTCCCTCTCTCTCCCTCTCCCCTCTCCTCTCCCTCTATCTCCCTTCCCCCCCTCTTCTCTCCCTTTCTCTCCCTCTCCCCTCTCCTCTCCCTCTCCCCTCTCCTCTCCCCTTCTTCTCTCCCTCTCTCCCTCTCCCTTCCTCCATACCCCTTCCATTACTTTTTAAAGGCTTAGTAGCGCGTACACAATACTTATTACTCATAAGCGCATATGGGGTACTATTCCCATTATTCAATACCTTGGGATAAAAAATTTAGGCTTATTAGCGCGTACATGATACTTATCAGCCTAAATTACCGTTGGGCTTGCCAACATTTTATGGCCTAGCAGCGTGTATGCGGTTATCAATGTAGCGCGTACACCGTTTATAGACATAGTTTTAGTTGACCAAGAGCCTCAACGGCCTCAAAAGAAGTTTTTGAGGTCATTGAAGGCCCCACTGGAACTCTGTCTGCACTTCTATCACTGTTGTATACATAAAAGTAAGTGAATTTTTTGTTTTTTGCATGATTTCAAATGATTGAATTGTTGTTTTTATTAGTTTTTTGTTTTTGCATGGTTTCAAATGATTAAATTGTGATTGTTTAATAGTTTGATTCCAAAAAATAGTGATAAGATGCATACTTATGGTTATTTATTTATTTTTGAACTTTTCTCTACATATATATGTAATATGATTCTATTTAGGTCAACCAATCTCAACCATGGGAAAGAACAAGTGAGGAACGATGGAACAACGAGAGGCTCAAAAGGAAAGACAAAGGCAACGTATGAAGAAATTGCGTGACATAAGAGCAATGGGAGAAGAAGGTATGTCAACCTCAACATCTCAATTCGATTTACCGAACGAATATAATGCACCTAATACAATTGAAGAAGAAACATTTGATAATTTACCGTTTGAACCTAATGCAATTGAAGAAGAAACATTTGATAATCTACTGTTTGAACCTAATACAATTGAAGAAGAGACCGCATTGAATAATCAATTAAATGATGAACATATTACACCTTCTCTAATTGATGAATTGAATGTACATAATGCACCGATGTTAACACCTCCTAGAATCATTCGTAGGAAACCAAAGTATCTAATTGACATTGATGAGAATATATTGAAGTCAATGGCCAATAAAATGAATGAATGAACTTGTAGGAGAATGGTTAAAAGAATATGGCAAAACTCTTTTAAAAACTTAAATCAAACCGCAAGATGTCAATTAATTGTTCAAATGATTAAAAATTTGAATTTTAGAGAGACAATGAAAATTCTAGGCCTAAGATCATCTGAAAGTAATAGTGAAAGAACTATTGTCAGAAATCTATTTGATGCATATCAATCTATTGGTTCAAAATCACGTAGTAAAGATTCTAATGCTACTCGACGTGTCATTACATCAACCATAATGAGCAAGAAAATAAAAAAAAATCGTTTGATAAGCAAAACAAGTAAGTCATTGAAAGTTAGTAGAACAATATTAAGTAAAGCATTAAAGAGGTGAGAACAAATAGAGGAACCTAAAAATAATTCTCTTTGGGCATTCTTGGGTAGACTACCACGCAAAGACAAGGTTGTTGTAGATGCACTAAAAACATTAATTGAAATTTTTTGGCATGACAACACAAGAGTATCGCCCAACCAAAGAGATGTTGTTAGAAGGCGAATTGGGTCTAAAAATCATGAGCCACATGCGAAACACTATTTGGATATGACTCAAACTAAATTTTATGAAAGATTCCTTCAAAAGTTTCTTGAAATAAAAATTTCTCAAAGATTTTTTGAAATGGAAAAACCTTTTTATATTAAGATTAATCATGTATGCACCACGTGTTGTTGTAGGATGCATATTGAATTTTCCATGCATTATGAAATTTTTCGTCATATTTGTTCTACTTTGCACACTAACGATGTTTTGTAGGAATGTAATATACAAGCACCTCCTAAGTCGGCAAGAGAATTTATTTCAAGTGTGTTATGTAATAGACATGATAGTTGCATTTATTATAAGATGCCTTGTTTGGAAGGTTCTTGTGCTATATGTGGTGGTTTGCAACGTTTACCAAGATGCATACATTTGGAGAACACACATGAAATTGGTACGAAACTAGTTTCTTTTGGAAAATAAAAGACAGTCACATATGGAGTTAAAGATGGAAAAGATTTGAAGAGATGTGAGCTAGTGAAAAATGATATATGTGTAGCTCAATTTATGAAAATGTTTCAAGAGAAACTAGTTTATGAGTACATAATGCATACACATAGAGCTTGATGGTTAGATGAGCAATTCAAGTTGTGTAAGGACACATTTCCTCTTGGCACCATTGTCTCTATCATTGATTTCGTTGAAAATTATACACTACAACCTCAAAATGAAGTGCAATCTATGTATTATCACTCTACACAAGTTTCTATTTTTGTACACATAGCATTCATGCATGCAGATGATAGCACAGAGGATAGAAAGGTTGTAAGAGAGTATCACTTCTACATAAGTGATGATCGTACTCATTCATCAGAGTTTGTACAAGGATGCTTTAAAGTTTTCTATGATAGTTTAAGGGAAAGGAACATACAATACAACTGACACTTAATATGGTCAGATAATTGCACTGCACAATTTAAGAATGCAAGGATGTTTTATTGGTTGACAAGGATGCATGTGACAAGTGGTGTACAACATTTTTGGAATTTCACTGAGGCTGGACATGGTAAGGGAGAGCACGATGGTGCACGAGCATGCATGAAAAGAGCCCTAGCCAAGAAAGAATTGAAGTACGAAAGTGGTGCTGAGTTGGTAGATGCAAAAACAATTGTGCGATGGTGTAAGTCTACAATGGGTCCAGGTAATCCAGGTACGCCATTGGTTTGTAGATATTTTTGGTTGATTACTGAATCTAACATTGAAAACTATCTAGATTGTTGTACAGTTATAGGATCGAGTGACATGCACTCATTTATGAGTTCAAATTCAAGTTCACTGGTAATTTATACAAGACAAATGGTATGTTTTTGCTCTTCATGCATGTATTGTTTGTGGGAAAAATGTGAATCAGAAGAGTGGGTTGACAAATGTTCTTGTAGACCGTTGGTTCCCATTGATTCATATCAAATTCCCAAAGCACTACAATTGAGCCAGATTGAGACATCAGTGGATTTTGACCATGTATCCGACCTAGTGGATTCAGGTGATTTTTTGAGTTAATTTTTTTGCTAGTATTATTTTTGGTTCATTTTGTTGTACATCATACTTTATTTTTGGTATTAATTAACACTTTATAAAATGCAGGTCATGTGTATGCAGTTGTTGCAGAAGAGAACAATGAAGAAGGAACAAATTACTATTTGTGTCGTTGTGTTGAGCCTAAAAGAAAATTGACAACCACAATCATTGATGGAGAGGGTATTGAGTACCCAATAGGGTCTGTTGTCGTGACAGGAATATGGCTTTGGAGATACCCTATCAAGAATTTTGATGTTTGGTTGTTCGAGGACTTTGAAACACACAGACATATTCTTCATTTCTCTAACCTTGTTGTTGCAACAAATATTCATTTGATGAAGTATCGTGGTAGACCTCATAACAAGATTTTATGGAAAGTTCATGAATTTGACCACGAGGCAATACTTGACACAATATGGGTTAGAGCCGATCTTGAAGGCTCACTTGATTGATTCTATGGTTCAGAGTAGATTGATTTTGAGAATTTTGTATAAATCGTCGACAAATTGTTCTATATTCATTTTTTGTATATATAAATGTCCATGAGCTGATTTTTACATGTTTAGGGGCATAATTTTGTATATTTAAGTGGAAATGAGCTGATTTGTACATATGTACATGCTAAATTTTGTATATTAAAATGGCGATGAACTAAATCACACATATTGTAATGCCAAATTTTGTATAAAAGCCCATGAGATGATTTGTAGATTAAAATGGCGATGAGATGAATCGCATATATTGTAATGCCAAATTTTGTATAAAAGCCCATGAGATTATTTGTAAGACAATTTTTTGTATAATCAAATAGCCAAGAGCTGATTTGACCATATTTAGAGGCAAATTTTTGAATAATATGTCACATGACGTTTGTTTGTGCACACAAGGAACAGAATCAATTTTAGCCAATCTTACAACTTTTCCTTGCAAGCAACTGACAATTTTTTGAGTAGGCAAAAAAATGCTACTAATTGAAAATGGTTCTGAGTCGTCGAAAACCAAGATAGGCCATTGTAGAGGAGCCTCATGTGACCCCACGGGATCAAACAGATTGACCGTATGTGTCGTGGATTGGAAGAAACAGTCCATCAATTTTTGACAATTTTTTGGACTTAGGGCACTTGAGAGATCGCATCGATAGGGTATGACTCTCGACGTTCTAGTGCTTTGGGATGGATGACAAGGGCATGCCTAGCGTAAACATACCCACCTAGATGCGCTCGCGACGTCTGTTTGTGCACATGAGGAACAGAATCAATTCTAGCCAATCTTGCAACTTTTCCTTGCAAGCAACTGACGGTTTTTTGAGCAGGCAAAAAAATGCTACTAATTGAAAATAGCTCCAAGTCATCAAAAACCAAGATAGGCCATTGTAGAGGAGCCTCACGCGACCCCATGGGATAAAACAGATCGACCATATGTGTCGTGGATTGGAAGAAACAGTCTGTCAAATTTTGACAATTTTTTGGACTCAGGGCACTTGAGAGATCACACCGATAGGGTATATTCTTGACATTTTGGTGCTTTGGGATGCATGATAGGGGCATGCCTACCATAAAAATGCCCACCCAGATGTGCTCGCCACATCTGTTTGTGCACACAAGGAACAAAATCAATTCTAGCCAATCTTGCAACTTTTCCTTGCAAGCAACTGACAGTTTTTTGAGCAGGCAAAAAAATGCCACTAATTGAAAATGGCTTTGAGTCGTTGAAAGCCGAGATAGGCCATTGTAGAGGAGCCTCATGCGACCCCACATGATCAAACAGATTGACCATATGTGTCGTGGATTGGAAGAAACAGTCCGTCAAATTTTGACAATTTTTTGGACTTAGGGCACTTGAGAGATCGCACCGGTAGGGTATGACTCTTGATGTTCTGGTGCTTTGGGATGCACGACAGGGGCATTCCTAGTGTAAACATGCCCGCCCGGACTCGCTCACAATGTCGGTTTGTGCACACGAGGAACATAATCAATTCTAGCCAATCTTGCAACTTTTCCTTGCAAGCAACTTACGATTTTTTGAGCAGGCAAAAAAATGCTACTAATTGAAAATGGCTCTGATTCATCAAAAACTAAGATAGGTCATTGTAGAGGAGCCTCACGCGACCCCACGAGATCAAACAGATCGATCATATGTGTCGTGGATTGGAAGAAACAGTCCATCAAATTTTGACAATTTTTTGGACTCAGGGCACTTGAGAGATCACACCGGTAGGGTATGACTCTCGACGTTCTGATGCTTTGGGATGCATGACAGGGGCATGCCTAGTGTAAACATTCCCACCCAGATGCACTCGCGATGTCGGTTTGTGCACACGAGGAACAAAATCAATTCTAGCCAATCTTGCAACTTTTCCTTGCAAGCAACTGACGGTTTTTTGAGCAGGCGAAAAAATACTACTAATTGAAAATGGCTCTAAGTCATCGAAAACAGAGATAGGCCATTGTAGAGGAGCCTCATAAAACCCCACGGGATCAAACAGATTGACCGTATGTGTCGTGGATTGGAAGAAACAGTCCGTCAAATTTTGACAATTTTTTGGACTCAGGGCACTTGAGAGATCGCATCGGTAGGGTATGACTCTCGACGTTCCGGTGCTTTGGGATGCATGATAGGGGAATTCCTAGCGTAAACATGCCCACTCGGACGTACTTGCGATGTTGGTTTGTGCACACGAGGAACAAAATTTGACCATTGCGAGCGTGAGGGTGCTCTCGCACCAAACACATTGTTGTTTAAATTCATATTGTCGATTTTTGTTGTTTATATTCATATTGTTAATTACATATGCAAATATTCATTTAAATTTACAAAAGAGCAGCCACCAAATACAACGAATACACAATAATGAATTGAATACAAGGAGTTTTGTAGGGTTAATTCAACATTTTAGAAATTTTATCAAATCATATTCCACGATTGCCATGCTTTATTTTGCCAAATTTTGTTGTTTATATTCATATTGTTGATTACATATGCAAATATTCATTTAAATTTATAAAAGGATAACCACAAAATACAAGGAATACAAAATAATAAACTCATTACACATTTATTGGATCGAATATCGATATTTATATATATTAAAAAAGGCATGTCTGCCAAGTCAATACAAGTATTACAAAAATGTGGCATATGCCATGTCCAAATCGATATACAATAAAAATGTAGAATATATCTACATGTATTGGTCATTCTATGACCAAAACTAACACTATATGATCCTAAACTTCTGGTGGATCATCAAAATCAAGCCTCTTCGGTGTAGTATGCGACTCTGTAGATGGCTGCAAAACCACAATTCAAAAGTCAAATTAGAATTCTTTTGTAGAAATGAGTTCACAATTAACATTATAACTATGTATTTAACTTTAATTCCTTTGCAATTGAAATGTAGATTACCTCATCGACTGATCCAGAAGCTAATGTCTTCGCTCTGCTCTCCTTGTCACTCTTAGGTGTTTTCTTGAAGACATACTTAAATTGATCCACATTATGGCCGTACCACGAAGGAGTCTATTGTAGATTAAATGTACAATTAATAAAATGTACTAACATAAATATATCAAAAACACTTAAAAGCTATAATATAGAGAACAATGATGTACATGTGCCTGAGACACTTCACCAATGGACTAAGGATGGCTCACCATCGATGTAGAAACTGATGCTATTAGCTATACAAAAAAGTACAAAGATTAAATACAATTAATATAATGATAGGTATTGAAGGTTGAAAACAATTAATTTGACATATCAAACAAAAGTGTACGGGATCCTGATGTGCTTCTCCAGTGCAAGGAGGAGGGTTCGCCATTGACGAAATAGGTATGGAAATTTCTTGTATGAAAAAATTATAAGAAATTATAATATATCACAAGTTCACATGTACACATGCATATAATCATGAAATCAAGAAAATAAAGTAGAGATACATACCTCTGCCCTCTCGATCCGTGGGTGAATCAGGTGCATTCAACAGATCCACAAAGCTCAATGGCCACTGTACATGTAAAATAGACAAAAAAACACTAATCAATCTACAAACCCCAACTAATACTTGATTTCAACATTTTCAAACAATTGTACAACTAAAAATGTGTTCAATTACCTTCTTCACACATTTTGGCATCTTTGAGGAATTCTTTTTCTTAGGACAAGCCCTAGATGCGGAGGGGGTGCCCTAAAAACACAAAATTAACATGAGATATTAGTACAGATAATAAATTAAACATAATTTTAAAAATCTAAAATGAAATGACTTGCATATTCCATCAAAACAATACATAAAAGAGTTGTACAAAATACCATACTGTATAGCCTTGTAGGCCAAAATCGATCACCGAGAGCGTGATGTCATCAATCTGGGACATTCCGTCCCCTGTCAACACCTACAAACTAAAAATTGGACCAAGCATTAAAGATAGTTAGTATATCTTGTATTTTTTTTAATTCAAAGTGTACTATTCTATTTTAACATCTTACAAAATTTATACCTCAGGCGTCAAAGTTGTAGCTATGGTAACTGGGAGAGGTGTATGGGATACCGCTGCTGCATCTTGAAATGCATATTATTTGTCTCAATTTAAATCGATGTATAAATGAAAATTCATTTATGTAATTACAAAATTAAAGTGACTGATAAATAAAATGTTATGAATTCAAATCAACACACCTGTGTCTGTGGCTCATGGGCAAACACCATGTCCATCAACTCATCTGCCAGCACGACATCCTCAACTGTGTGAGCCTAACATCTACAACCGCAAATCGTGCATAGATGATATAAGTATCCATTTGCACTGACTGCATCATCTATCCCCGAGCATATCCCCGAGAAACTGACACACATATGCTTGATGGGCTCTTTGTTGCCCTCTAACGGCTCATCATCCAATACAATAGGGTGTGCTAATGATGTCCCATGCTAGATGATGGCACCAACCAATGTTGTGGCCACATGAAGAGTCTGTAGCTCCATCGACTCTTTCAACTCTAATGGGAGAGCTTGATGCACCTTGGGTTTGGGTGCTAGGCAGCGGTGACTCTCCGTGGCTAATCGTCTATGGGCTCCAGGTCTATCTTGGGCAGAGCCACCACCTCTACCATGAAACTCTCTCATGTCAAAATAATTTGGGCGGACATTGAGCACAAACTCACAATATATTTTTCTCAAAAAATATAATGGCACCTCATAATTATTACAAGGTGGATAATCAAAGACCATCCACCACCTCTGCCAAAAAAGATTCTTCATCTGCACATTGGTACACCAATGTATGGGAAACCTCTTTGCATTAGGAGGTAATGACTGACCAATTTTGGGGTCAACAAAAAGGGCACATATTTGTTGTTTAGAAATATTTTTGTTTTTAACTCCATCATATGATAGCCCATTGGCATAGAATTGATGACACTTATCCCTAAAGCTTCCCCATTTGGTAATTTTTGTGGAAACAGCTATGGCACCACTAGCTAATGTTTCTAGGCTAGTGGCGAGGGATTGATGATGGTCAAGTTCAGAAGTTCTCAATTTTACAATCAGTCTATTGATTTTGGATGTATTTTGCCCTAACTGATTAATTAATTCTTCCTGTGTTTCAGCTGTGCGGTCAAAAGGAGGAATTGGGGGTTGTTCTTGTGTGTTATCAGGAGGTGCATTTGGTTGTTCTTGTGGGTTTTTAGGAGGTGCATTTGGTTGTTCTTGTTCTAGATTAGAAGAATCTAGTTTTTGAAACAAAAAATGAAAAAACCTAATCAAAATTAATGAAATTAAATTCAAAATGTAAAACAAATTGCATAAACCAGAAAGAAAGACAAAAATAACCAAAAACTAACCTTGATCCATAGCCTGGAGAACAAATCCGCACCCCATTCGTGGTTTAGGTTAGAAAATTGGAAAAAAACAAAGTAAAAAATGCGCTTTTCGGGTAAATGAGGACCCAGTTTTTTTTTAAAACTTTTTTCATCAGGCACCTCGTATGTGGTTTTACTAGGATTATTAGTGCGTATGCGCTCATTTTCCTATAAGCAGTGCGTACGCGCTAATTTTCCTAGGCGTAGCGTGTACGCGCTCAGTTTCCAAAACTTAGCGCATGTGCGTTGCCTTTTCTAGGCTCGGGAAGAACAAACCTAAGCGCATATGCGAGAATTTGAAATTTTAAGACCGCGTACACGCTACCTGTTTTTCCAAATATTTTTGGGTGGTGTCCACTTTTCTGACCACATCTTTGTGCACACTCCGTGTTCTACTTGCAAAAACCTCGTTTCCCACTGCAATGTATTTGATGTTGACAGAAGGATAGAATGGTTTAATGTTGTCACTCACCCATCCGTTCGCTGCGTCCTGGTCATCTGCAATCGTCTGAAGCTCAGCGTTGCCAACTCCCACAAGAACTTCGATTCCAGAATTCTTCAGGGCCTTTAGAACGGTCTGCTCTGCCATGTATATTCTCACCTTTCCTATGTTGTTTGACTGCATCAGATTCACCACCTCATCGTGAGAAGGCAAACTGTCTGACAGCATTCCGTAGCATACTCCTATCTTTTCACCATCTGCTGGACATAAAAATGAAAAGACTACAAATTACTTTCACTAGAATCTAAATTTTTTAAATTTAATATATGGGGTTTTATTAGCAATTCATTTTTATAAACTATTGATATTAAAATATAAGAAAATGTCTTTAAGTTTTCAAGGAATGTCTCTTTTGTGTTTGTTTACGTTGGCATTATAACTGTTTGTTTTTCCTCTGTGCTCTCCATTATTCCTTTTAAATAATTTTGTTTGCTATTGTCTCTGACTGTTTCTGTAACAGAAATAGGATCCCAATTTACCTTTATGATCCTAACTTTCCTTTTTATTTAATAAAAAATATAACATAGCTCTAAACTATAAGACTAAATTGGCAACCAGTAGTAGCCACCAGATAATATTACAAAACACGCATAGCACTACCAAAAACATTAGAGCAATTGTGAAAATTATCCAATGGACCACTCTCATTGTAGATGCAGCTGTCGATTGGTGATTACAAGCCCTAGTATAAACTCCATTAATCAAAACTGCAACCATTGAGTGAATCATCGGTCCCAGTGCCTCACCTAACCCTTGAAATTTAAAGCCTTGTATCCCCTCACCCTTCACACTACCCTAACCAGTCTATCCTCTTCCAATAGAGGCATTGTATATCCACTAGTAAGTTCCATAATCCCCGTACCAATGTTTTTCTTATAACTATACAAATCTGCTGCCAAATTTTCTCCAATGTCTGCATCTTCAGCATCAATTACTACATCGTAGCATCTATAGCTTTTATGTCAACCTCAAACCCAACTACAGGCTTATTGCCCTTTCTTCCCGGTGTCACAGGACTTGTCTGGAAACTCACATTATCCTTGTCGTCAACATACATTTCAACAGGACAGCGCAGTAAGAAACAAAGGAAACTTTCATGCACAGCTTCATCACCCATTGCTAGTGATTTCGTAACAGGAATAGAACCCTAATTTCCCTTTTTTATCTAATCTATAATAAGATTAAACCAAGCTCTCAATTATTCCTTAAAAAGAACTAGTTTGGGAGATTTTGCAGTTAAATTTAGATTATGAGAACAATTTTAAGGATACTTTCTTATTCAACTGCCATCTTCTTACAAAAATCAGCAAAATCATTTGGCAATACTGTTGAAGAAAAAACTAAAAGAACTACCAACTTTGGAACTTCAAGTCTTAGGCTTACCCAAAATTCATTAAACTACCTGCATTAAAATACTCTGGAAATTTTCATATTTTAGAAAACCACGATGTATAAGACCACAACCTAACAGATTTTCTGAATTTAAATTAAAAATATTCATCCAATGAAAAATTGATTGAAATATTATACTTCTTTCCTTATAATAAATTGACAACATTTGCATAGAACTTTATATACCCTAAAAATATAACTTGGCTGCAACAATAATGAAAATTTAAGCAACTGAAGAAGATAAGCAATTCCAATTTCTTTCCTCTATGCATTTGAGCGTCTCAATAAGAGTGAACCTCACCTGCACGGGCTATGTAGAATGAAACTATCGACGATGAGCAGAGCCAAAGCATAGCAATCTTTATTTCCCTCCGTAATTAAAAAGAGAAAAACTGACATTTCTGAAGTCAGTCAAGTCGAGTAAAATCAACGGAGGCATTGAACGGCAATTGCACGCAAAATCATCCACTTCGTTTATTACCCGTCAGCTTCTGCTAGAACCCTAAATTCTCGATCTAAGGACGGTCAAATGTGTATTTGGAGGGTTAGATAGACTAGATGTCTTTTTTTCCATTAATAATAGAAGAAAAAATTTGATAAGCGATTTTTCTTTCTCATAACTAATTGATATCGTAATTGATATCGTAAAGTTTATTATTTTCATCCTAAGAGTCTCTATTTCCATAAGTATTTATTAATTTCATATATCTCCTAGTGTGAAAAGAAGTGATCAATTTCTTTATTCAAATATAATTTTATTTCTATATTATTCTTGAGATTTGTCATAAATTCAACAATCAAAGGTTAATTATATATATAATTCGTCAGAGTATAAAGATGTTATTAACTCTTTGATTTTCGAATAGAGTGAGTAATATTAATAGATAATAAATTATGTTGTTCTTTGTCTTATATAATGAGTTGGATGAATACCTCAAGTGAAGATTATTTTTATTATTCAAACTATTTCATTTCTTTAAGATTTTAAGAGCTACTTCAAGAAGTAAGTTTATTACTATTTATATTATAATAATTAACATTGCAACATATTTTAATTAGTCTTTGTATTTGCTAAGCAATTATATATTCAAAATACGTATTTATTTTTGAATTTAAACTTTTAAATAAAAATATTAAAAAAACATAGTCGTTGAGATTCTTATTCATCAAATAATTTGACATCTTATTGCAACCTCGCGTCTATTAATGAATTGAAGAGAACTATCAATTAATAACAATTATTAATGTCTTCTTTGATGATCTTCAAGTCACTTAATTTGTGGATTGACTGATTTATAAGGATTTGTTTCCCATCATTTTCTTCATTCTTCAACTTTTATTAATTTTCTTTCTATGTTTATTCTTTTTCTTCTTTCTCCACAAAAGCATTATTATTCGTTTGAGTTTCTTCCACAATCTCCTATTTTAATTTTTTCTATAGCATTTCTTTCTAAGTTGGTGACAACTTTGCTACTATTGAATCTAATGTTTGATTTCTTACATCCTCTTTATTTTATTTTTTCTTCTTATGTCTAGTAAAATTTTTAATGTGACTGGTCACACTTGCATGACATGCTCTTCGGGTCCACATGAAATGATTTTGACTTGGAGAGCTATGAAATAGTGAGGTCAAAATCAAGGGACCTCATCCCTACACTTCACTTATTCAAACTCATGAGCCCAACGGAGTAGCGACGGCACAAAGACTTGCACTCTCAGTGGTGCAATGAGGTTTTGAACCGTGGTGGCTACCTCACCAACAAGGTGTTTCTATCATGGCACTAAATGTCTAGAAAGACACATCTTGTTTAATTTTGGCTATCTCTTCTCTTTTCTATTTCAATATTGTTGCTAGTTCCTTTAGATTTTTTTTTAATTATCTCCATAAAGTTTTATAGTGCTGTTAGGATGAAAAATAGAATTGCCTTCATAATTATTTCCTTCTTTTATTTACTTAATTATAAATGTGTACATATATACAATGGTGAGAAGAATCCCAATAAATATCTAAATAGTAGTTTCACATGAAAAAATTCTTCTTTTTCCTCTACTTTCTCCTTATGTTTATCCTCATCTTGTTGTTCTACTCCTTATTTTTTATATTTATATGTTCCTTATTTCTCAACAATGGTGGTTGTTTCTTATTGATACACCTTCGACTTATTTGTAGGTGTTTCCTCTCTACATATATTATCATTTCTTATTTTTATATTATCTTGTACAAATTATATTCTCTATTATGTGCTACAATGTAGTTTCTTTTTAACTATTGCTTCTTCCTATGTTGGCATGTCTCACCTTTATTATTTGTATTTATCATATGTAAGATGGATTCTATAAGTTCTACCTCTAATGATTTAGGTTTCTCTATTTTTTTTTCAAAGACTATAGTTTTCCTATTAAGATGAGTTGTGGTAATCATTTTTCTAATTCTTTTTTCCTTACTAGTTTGAGAATTTAAGAGTCTCTTATTTAAAATCTAGAAGATTCATGTGTTTGGGTGCTCAGAATACCACACATTGTATGATACTTCAATTGGGGGTGGTGAATCTAAGATTCCTATCACTTCTAGTGTAGCTAGATCCTTTGATATTCCCCATTTTTTATGTAGCTTTTGTTTATTTTTCTTTAGTTCTCTTCATACTTTTGTTTATGTTATTTATCCATGAATCCATAATTATGTAACAAATCTCTCTATATTGCGATAGTTAGGGAGAGTTAAAAATGCCACTATATTAAAAAGTCCTAGATCATTACTAATTTTGTAAGGTGTTTTTAATATTCAAGATACTCTTGGTTCTACTACCTCCATAAAAATGTGATCCTTATCTACCATAGAAGCTATATATAGTATATATTTCCTTACTACATCATAGAAATTCAATCCCTTGTCTATATATCTTTATGGAGGACTTTGAAGAAACCCTATTATACCCCATTATAAGAGGTTGCATTCTTAAAGTCATTGATATAAGACTTTATTTATGTTGTAGTTCTAGAGTAATCCTGTAAGTGCATTCATAAAATAAAATGCTAAGCATATGGAAAAAGAGCCATTTTAAAATTGGTAGTGATCAAATATTCAAAGTTTTAGATAAATGTCCAAGTATATAACATTATAGTTTATAGTTTAAATATCCAAGTATATAACATTATAATCTTTACATATAATACATTAGACAAGCCAACGCTTTAGGAACTTCATCAAACTTGGAAAGATTGATATTGTGATCAATAATGCCTATAGCAACTATTTTATTTGGTTTCTTTCCTAATTATAACTAAATCAATCGAACCAATAAATGTATAGCTTTATTGAATACAATCACGTATATTGAGAGAAGATTAATCCCTAAGCCTTAGACAAACAAATTCTTTTTCAAAGCTCCATCTTAAATTCAAAACTTATGAAATCCAATACAACTATTTTTTTGATTTCTAAGAATAATTTCCAAAACTATATTCCTCTCCTCAACAAAATCAACAAACACTGATTTGTCACCAATCATGTAAAAAGATGTTCCTTGGTCTAAAATATATGGTTTGTAACTTAAAGTACCCCTTCCATGATTTGGTTTATAATTATTTTTGTTGATCCTTAAGAGACAATTGCCAAAATATTATGATTTTAAGCTAGGTAATCTTTTTCCTTGTTCTATATAGACTTGCTACAATTTATGCTTATATTTAGCCAATAGGATTTTTCTAGGTGGGCAACACCCCACCAAAAGTGTCTCATGCATGTCGAAAAGGCTCTGATGCTGAGTTTGTTTTGATTAATTTTCTATTGGTGGGAATATTTTGGGGTTGCTAAGCATGCTTGTTTATAAAGTAATATGTTATTTAAAACCATTAAATTCATCCAATTGTCACCTCAAATAATTTGATGGAACCATATGTTTTTAAAAAGACCCACTAAATACTAAATTGGTACATTATTTTTTCGTTCAACAAAAACACTTACATTTACCTTGATTCAAATAAAAATATCGATTTGTTTAGTAGGTGAGAAGATTCTCATGTAGGCAAGCAGACCTTTCTATAAAGAAAAAAAAAATTGACTTGTTAAAATAATAACATTCGTTAAGCCTATGCATGATAGGGACATGCCACACCAATGTTTACATGGTTTTTCGAAGATTAAAACTTACTACGCCAATGTTTATTGCCTCCATAAAAAATGTCTATGCATTTCACAATTAATGAAACATGGCATTCATTTATTCAGTTAAAGTTGATTTTGGATCTAAAACAAATTCTTTTTATCACAAATAAATATTTCGAAAACAAAATAATTTACTTCCAATTATTTATTTGATTTTTATGTCTTTTCTTAAGAAGGAGTTTACTAATTCTTCTATTTATTTTGTTTCCTTAAGAGCCAATCTCAAAAGATTCATTATACATGAGAAATAAATTATTTACAAGCAAATTTAAATCATCTTAACAAATCTCACTTAGCAAGCCATCAATGCTAGATGATTTAACGTTTTTTAGAAAGTGCATAGCCTTGAGAATATCATCTTTGTTTAGCTTATTAGACTCTTTATTGGCATTTTTAAGGATAATATTCTTACACATCTCTTTATGATATTTTATTTCCCACATTCTCAATGATTCTGATAGTTCTAATATTTTTAACAACATTTGTTGGGCTTCACAAAGTATTATTAGTTTAATTTAAGATAGTAATGCTTATAGAAAGATTAAAAATAAAGTCTAATTTTAAATCTATAGATAATTTAAGAATTAAAATAATTAGAAATAAATATTGAGATTTAAAACTTTTTTCATAATATTATTTTGCAAGCACGTCTAGTCAATAGAATAATTATGTCAGAACAATGGATAATTTAAAAATAAGTTGAAAACTAAAATCTAAATTAAAAAGAAACTTTCTATTATTATTTTTTATTATGACTAGATAACACATAATTTAAAAATAAGTTAAAGACTAAAATCTGAATTAAAAAGAAACTTTCTATTATATATATATATATATATATATATATATATATATATATATATATATATATATATATATATATATATATATATATATATATATATATATATATTTGTTTCTTTATATATATATATAAAGAAACAAATCTAATTTAAAAAGCAACTTCCTATTATTATTATTTATTAAATGTAAAAAACAATTATATTTTTAAATCTATATTTTAAAAAACTTCTAATTTAAAAAAATATGTTTTTAAATCTATATTTAAAAAAAAACTTATATTTTTATTTTTTTTGTATGCAAATCATTTCATATTCTAAACAAGGCTCTAAAACTTATATTTTTAAATCTAGATTTAAAAACTTCTATGTTTTTCATGCAAATCATTTCATATTCTAAAATAAGACTAAATTGCAATAAATATAAACCATATGAAATTAATTAACCTATGTTAAGGGTAAATATTTGTAAAAATTGATATCTCTCAACGTCATCTACATAAATTTTATTTATAGAATATAGGTATGCTAGTTTATAGTACACATCATTGTGTCCTGAATTTCTCTCACTATTGACTTTACGTTCCATTTCATCTTTAAAAAAATTAAAAAATAAGATCGACAAAGATTTTTAAAATGATTTCTTTAATAAATATCTATAAACCACTCTTACCTAAACATTTTGAATCAAATTTACGCTTGCCATCAAAGACCAATTTCTTCTCACTACTATTAGAAACAAATATTGAAATTTAAACTTTTTTTTATGATATTATTTTCCAAACATGTCTAGTCAATAGCACACTTTATAGTACACGTCTTTGTGTTCACAATTTCAAACACTATTGATTTTACCTTCCATTTCATCTTAAAAACAATTTTAAAATAGAAACGACAAAGATGGTTGAAAAATTAAAAAAAATAAATAAATTTCTAAACCACTCATACCTAAACATTTTGCATCAAATTTAAGCTTGCATCATCCACACAATCATAGGATAGACGCTACAAAGACTGCGTGTATTTTCTCTCCGACGACCAAGTCATTTCGCTGAAAGCTTTCTAATATATATCTTTTCAAGTGTATTTAGGCATATGCACTCACTGGTTTAGCAATAGTTGAGCGTTAATTTACTCTGAAGGAGCTCAAATTGTCAGACGTATGCAGGTGAAGATTCATTTCACAGAGCTCAAATTTTCAGATGTGTAAAGGTGCATTTGCACCGTCCCGTACAAAAGAACCAACTAGAAATTTGAGCATCTTTTAGGGATTTTTTTTTGGGAAATGACTCTTATTTGATGGCACTAACACTTCAGAAATTTCTGATTATAATTCTCTCGGAGATTCTTGTTGCTGTCCTTGTTGCTTTGATTTTTGCATTTCTATTCTGGCAGAGGTGTCGGCTAAGACCGACCCAGAGGTGTGCAGCTTCGTCGGATGCACTGCGTCCGCAAAGGTGGGCCCAAAGGTTCACTCACAACCAGGTGAAGACCGCAACCAGCAATTTCAGACATAAGTTGGGGAGCGGCGGATTCGGCACAGTGTTCAAAGGAACTCTACCAGACGGTACGCTTGTAGCCGTAAAGAAACTGGAGAGTTCAAAGCAATGTGAAAAGCAATTCCGAGCGGAAATCAACTCTGTGGGAATCATAAATCATGCGAATTTGGTGAGGCTTAGAGGATTTTGTGCACAAGGATCGCGAAGGTTACTGGTTTATGATTACATGCCCAACGGCTCTCTAAATTCTTTTCTTTTCACCAATAATTCGAAACACCAATCGAAGATACTGGATTGGAGAACCCGATTTGAGATTGCATTGGGTACTGCAAGAGGATTACTTTATCTCCATGAGCAATGCAGCGATCGCATCATTCACGGCGACATAAAGCCCGAAAACATTCTGCTAGATAAGGATTTTACTCCCAAGTTGGGGGATTTTGGCTTAGCAAAGCTTGTGGGTAGAGATTTCAGCAAGGTGGTAACTGCTACGAGAGGAACGAGAGGATACTTGGCTCCTGAATGGCTCTCTGGCCTTCCCATTACTCCCAAGGTTGATGTCTACAGTTTCGGCATGACTCTCTTGGAAATTATATCTGGCCGGAGAAATCTGGACCTAAATGTGCAAGAATCAAGTAGGTACTACTTTCCAGCCTGGGTTAAAGAGCAAATTTGTGAGAGAAACATGATAAATATTGTGGATAAAAGGATTGCAAGTGATGCAGATGTGGAAGAGGTGAGAAGATCTGCCCTGGTAAGTTTGTTATGCATTCAAAATGATGAGAAGGCCAGACCGAACATGGCACAAGTGGTGCTGATGCTTCAAGGTAAGACAGAGCCTCACGCCTCACAGATTCCAAGCGTGACCAACCAGCGAGTAGAAGACCGACGGAACACTGATGGCGATGGCGATTATAGCGATACCGATTGCATTGTTTGAAATTACATGAGCGCTTGGTCAAGCTTAAATAATGTCCGTATATGTTATTTTCGTTTCACTTGTTTGGAGAGCCAATAAAGATGTAGGAGAAGAAAGTAGAATTGTCTGTTTGACCTTGGGTGTGAGAGAGTGTGATGGAGTATTGTGATTTTTTCTTAGGAGGAAAAATGAAATGTATGGGTCCCTTTCTTGATGTAAATTTTTAATGGTAATGGTATTGAATTTAATGTTCATTAGTTTTGTACACCAGCAATATATTAACATTGATGAAAGAGGAAGAAATGGATTATCTTATTCAGTTTAAGAAGTATATGTTGAATGAAAGGATTTTAATGGTTTAATACGCATATGTTAAATGAATGGATTAGTAATCATTGTTTTTTTTAAATAAGGTTGATATGTTTATATGTTTAAAGGTGAAATTTATTTATTCATGTCATTTTTTCATTAGTTTTAGATCTACTTTTATAAAGTGTTCTAAATATAAGTGCATATTAACAGGTGACAAATTCTTCTTGTTATTTTAGTCTACTCTGTAATGATTAAATATATGTTTCACATTCATTAGTGGTGCAAGAGCACTTAAGGTTTAGTCAATGTGTCAATTTGGTGTTTTGAGTCTTAGGAGTTAGGGTTAGGTTTATTTTGATTCAATAAGGTCTGTTGAGACCATTTGTAATGTTATTTCATGTTTTTGGATCTATTTGTCAAAACTGGAGTCATGATTTTTAAATTTGTAAAGTTACTCAAAATGTTATCATTTTTGTTATCGGGATAAGCTATACCGATAAGATGTCATTGGGATAAAAAGTTGTCATTACTGTTATCGAGATAGGTTAAACCAATAAGGGTATCATTATTGTGGTTATCAAGATAGTTTATACTATTGATTTTGCAAAATCTTGTTCGGTCGACTTCGAATAGTTATTTCGATAAAGTATCAATATAGGCATTAGGATAGTTAACCCAATATGCATCATTGTGGTGGAAAGCTGTCATCAGAATAGCTAATCCGATAAGGTTGTCATCACGATAATTTACACTGTCGGGATTACAAAATGTTGTTCAGCCGACTTCGATGGGTTATACCAATAGACCTTCAAATGTTTTGTTCGGCATAAGCTATACCGATATGAGTGATATCAGGGTAGGTTGTTCTGTTGAAATTACATGAAATGTTTACTTTGCCTTGAAGAGTTATTATGATGAGCGATCAAAAAGTTCATGATCGAAGTTACTAATCTAACATCGGCACCCAACATTGATTTAGCATATCAACATTGCTATTCTGACACCTGTGTCCAACAATGACTCATCAGTTTTTGAATTTGAACAGTCATGCAATCCAATGGTCACAATGGGAAAATTCAAGTTTGGTATAAATTGTATGAGCAACGAGTAGAGAACGAGAGGTAGAGAGAGAGAGAGAGAACTGGGGGAATTCTGCAATGTAAACTCGGTGTTTTAAAAAAAAAAAAATTGAAATCATTGGCTCTGTGTTGAAATCTTATTTTCTACAATTCGCTCTGTTTCTGTTTTTGCTCAATTTTTGTATTTACATATTTCTATTTGGATTCAAACAATTTAAGTGAGCAAATGTGGGTGTAGAGTGTGCGTTACCTTCCATTGCCGATGATTCAAAATTATGAGTTGTTAAAAAGACTCTATAGATTATGTTCATGAGATTGCCTGGTAGCGAGGATAGCTAGGGTTATAACAGAATTTTGACTATTCTCCTTGACTCGGTTGTTATGACATCTTGTATTGCTAATTTGATGAACCTATAAGTTTGTTTCGTTGAAATCTGACTGTTCACTTGTAGCAGAGAGTCTCTAAAAAGGGTATTCTGTGTTTTGAATGTTGTAAGTTTGTAGAAAGGGGTTTTGTATTACATCAAGCAGTATCATAGCAAGGGAGTAGATTCCTTGAAAGGAAATTCTAGAAGTTTGAAAGAAGAGTGAGTAAGTGAGTACAGACAAGATGCCTCCTAAGAGAGAAGAATACAAGGCTGCAGGAGTCCTATAATGTTGTGTTGGCAAGGCTTGAAGCCTTAGAGTCTAATCAGAGAAGGAATGTTGATTTGGGAGATGTGAGTGAAGAAGAAGAAGTAGAAGGAGAAGAGAAATTGGACCCTGAGGAATAGAGGACAATCAAACTTATAAAAGTAGTTTAAGGTGATAAACATAAGGTGAAAGTTGAATTGCCTATGTATGGAGGTAATTTGGATGAAGAAGAGCTTCTAGATTGGATTGCAGCTATGGACAATCACTTTGAATGTGAAGATGTTCCTAATGAGAAACATGTGAAGATAGCAAAGACAAAGCTAAAAGGACATGCATTATTATGGTGGGACTATGAACAAGTTGAGAGGAGAAAGAGAGGTAAAGAAAAAATAGTTTCTTGGGACTGGATGTTTGCTAAACTCAAGTGTAAGTTTCTTCCTAAAGATTATGAAGTTCAATTGTATAATAAACTCCAAGGTTTGAAACAAAAAGAGTTATACATCAAAACTTATATTGATGAATTTTACAAGTTGAGCATAAGATCAAGTACGATGGAAGATGAGGTTGAAAAGGTTGGTAGATACCTTGCTGGACTTAGATTTAACATTCAAGATGAACTAGTTGTGGCAAATTCAAGGATAGTAGATGAATGTTTTCAATTGGCCATTAGAGTGGAATAAAAGATCAAGAGGAGACAAGATAAGACAAATAGGGGTAGAGGAAAATTTTCTACTTCAAGACAATCAAATGAAATCCAAGAAGATGCAAAAAAGAGTCAAGAGAAAGGTGCAAATTTCAGAGGTAGAGGCACAAGAGGCAGATTTGGTGGAGGTAGGAGTTCCAATACATTTTCAAGTAGGTGCTGTAATTGTCAAGAGTTTGGACACCGAGCATTAAAATATCTTGAGAGACAAGGATCTACATCAAGTGGTGAAAGAAGGGGTGAAAAGAGAGTCCAAATTATGCAGGAAGATGAAGGTGAAAGTGCCAGCCCTCCAAATTATGATGTTGCTCCAGAAGTAGGTGAAGCATTGATGCTGAAAAAAACACTTTTGAAGGAATCTAAGGAGAAGGAGATGACTCAAAGAAGGAGCTTGTTCAGGAGCACATGCAAATGCCAAGGTAAGTTGTGCAAGGTAGTAATAGATTCAGGTTCCATTGATAATATGGTGTCTAAAGAGATGGTAGATAAACTGAAACTAGAAATAATTCCTCATGAAGCACCATATAGAGAATCTTGGGTAAATGATAATCAGTCACTTTTGGTAAATGAACAAGCCTATATTGATTTTTAGATTAGATAATACAAAGATAGGGTACTTTGTGATATTTTACCCATGGATTGTTGCCATCTAATTCGTGGAAAGCCATGGCAATTTGATAGGCAAACACTTTATGATGGTAGAAGGAATACCTACACCATTGAGAAGGAAGGAAAAACTTTTGTATTAACCCCATTGCAAGAGACTGAAGAAGAAAGCGGCAAGGCAACAAAAAATATCTTGGTTGGAAAGGAGGAGTTGGTGAAACTAAGTGAAGATGAGTCAAGAAAAGTTGCAGTCACTCCTATGTTTGGAGATACCAAGTTAGAATTTTTACAAATTATTTCAGTCAGGGATGATAGAGATAAGGTTTTGGTACCTAAAATAGACCAAACAAAAACTAAAGATCAGGTGTATGTGCGGCCACCAGGTGGTTGGAAGGGGGATAAATCAATCCTAGTTGGGACTCTAATTTGTCCTATAACTAAAAAAGAAACTGATAAGAAGTTGGGTTCTACAATAACAAAGCATTTTGGGTCTATTAAATATGGTGGATTGGGAGTTCTAGTGACAGAGAACCTGAGGCATAAAGGACAAGTGATTGGACAAGGAGCTAGGAGAGTTTGGCAAGAATCAAAGGACATATATGGCAAGCATGAAGCAACTATGATGATGAAACCAGTTCAAGGCACTCAAGTAGGGATGATACCTCAAAAGGTCAAAGATGGACAAGGACAATTCGGTTTCCAAGGGACATGGAAAATTTTCAAGCTCTGGTGTTTGGTGAAGGAGCACCTAAGGTTTAGTCAATGTGTCAATTTGGTGTAGGAGTTTGGGTTAGGTCTATTTTGATTCAATAAGGTCTATTGAGACCATTTGTAATGTTATTTCATGTTTTTGGGTCTATTTGTCAAAATTGGAGTCATGATTTTCAAATTTATAAAGTTGCTTGAAAAATGTTGTCATTTCTGTTATCGGGATAAGTTATACTGATAAGATGTCATTGTGATAAAAAGTTGTCATTACTATTATCAAGATAGGTTAAACCGATTTAAGGGTATCATTGTGGTTATCAAGATAGTTTATACTATTGGTTTTGTAAAATCCTATTCAGCCGACTTCGAATAGTTATTCCGATAAGGTATCAATATGGGCATTGGGATAGTTAACCTGATATGCATCATTGTGGTGGAAAGTTGTCATCGGAATAGCTAATCTGATAAGGTTGTCATCGAGATAATTTAAACTATTAGGATTACAAAATGTTGTTCAGCCGACTTCGATGGGTTATACCGATAGACCTTTAATTTTTTTGTTCGGCATAAGCTATACCAAAATGAGCGATATCAGGGTAGGTTGTTCTGTCGAAATTACATGAAATGGTTACTCCATCTTGAAGAGTTATTCTTATTAGCGATAAAAAAGCTCATGATTAGAGTTTCTAATCCGACATCGGTACCCAACGTCGATTTAGCATATCAACATTGCAATTCTAACACCTGTGTCTGACAACAACTCATCATTTTTTGAATTTGAACAGTCATGCAGTCCAACAATCACGACGGGAAAATTCAATTTTGGTATAAATTGTATGAGCAACGGGTAGAGAATGAGAGGCAGAGAGGGAGAGAATTGGGGGAATTCTGTAATGTAAACTCGGTATTTTTTTGATAAAAAATTTGAAATCATTGGCTCTATGTTGGAAGCTTATTTTCTACAATTCGCTCTATTTCTGCAATTTGCTCAAATTCTATATTACATATTTCTTTTTGGATTCAAACGGTTTAAGTGAGCACATGTGGGTGTAGAGTGTGTGCTACCTTCCATTGTCAATGATTTGAAATTCTGAGTTGTTAAAAAGACTCTGCATATTTTGTTCATGAGATTGCTTGGTAGCAAGGATAGCTAGGGTTCTAATATAATTTTGACTGTTCTCCCTGACTCAGTTGTTATGACATCTTGTGTTGCTAATTTGATAAGCCTATAAGTTTGTTTCGTTGAAATTTGATTGTTCACTTGTAGCAGAGAGTCTCTGAAAAGGGTATTCTGTGTTTTGAATGTTGTAAGTCTATAGAAAGGGGTTTTGTATTGTATCAATTAGCATCTATCTAAAACCATATTCAATGCCTTGTACAAACTTCCTCTATGAGGGTAAGTTGTTCACAAAGGTGTATAAACAGTCTTAAAGATCGTGATATTCACTTTCCTGAGGATCTATAAATATATTCAATGATCTCAATAAGTATATGTTGCATAAAGTAATTATTATCAATTTATGACTGTGTCCAAAGATCAATGAACACATTAATGATTATGGTATTCAATTTTTGTCTTTGTGCTCAAAATTTATTAACCCCTTACATGCTTTCAATATACAAAACATCTTTAATAAGGGGCTACTAGAATTGGTACAATATAATGCCTATGTAAATAAGTTTTCTTGTTTTATGAAATTATATTCACATGTTATAACTATATAGTCACAATTATTAGAAGAATATATATTGTTGGATATTGGCTGATATGTTGTCATTGATGTCAACATATGTGAGGTCAATATGTGTTTCAGTGTTGTAGTCAGATTGGTTGAGTCAGTTGAGCCTGTATGTTGCAGATGAGTTGATGTGGTTTAGTGGGTTGTGAGATACTTATCTCTAGTTGATTCAGATGTAGTTTCAGAGGTCCATATAATTATTTGATCGAGTTGTGTAGTCCGATATTATGGCTGGTTATTCAATTGTTCTATATTGATAGTTTTGGTGAATCTATTTGTTGTGCTTTGGAATTTTAATATCTTTGGCTGTGGATGTGTGGGATGTGTTTTGGAAGTTGATGTGTGTCCTCAGTTTGAGTGGTTCATGATATGAAGGTCCGCAAGAAAATCTTTCAGTTTGACAGTCAGTTTTGTTGATGTTCTTGAGTTCTAGTATAATGATGATGATGACTCTAGTAATGTGAGATGTTGTGGTTGTTGCAGTGTGATTCATGTTGGCTTATGGATGTTTCTAGATCATGTGATATGTATATTGGTGGTCTGCAATAGTTTTTCATGCATTCAGTGATGTTCTTCTTGTTATGTGATATTTTCGGTGATGTAGCATGTTGCAGATGATCGAGGCATAATTCTTGGAGGTGTTTCATATTTGTAGTGGTTGTTTAGGTCCAAACTATGTCTTAGCTGACATTGTTTTTGTTCACATGCATTATTGTAGCATGTGTGATTATATTTTTGTAATATGTAGCGTGTGGTGAGCCAACCTTGAAATATAGGTTGATGACTCGTATAAATAAGAATTGTAATCATTTGTGAGAGGTATCTGCATAGTATTTGCAAGTAAATGCAAATGTGTGTGGTTGATTAAGTGTGTGAACAAGTGCTTGATCCTTCATAAATGTGAAGAGGTGAGTTGTAGAGCAGATCAGATAGTGATCTTAATTGAAACTGTACTCAAGCATGTTGAGGTTCTATTCCATCAGTTCATGATTCTTTGGATGCAATCCAAATGCTTTTGTAAGTCAATGTGACTTTCTGTATGGTAGTGAACCTTCCCGAAGGGTTGTAGCCCTTCTAGGTTTTGTAATTTGGGGAGTCAGCTCTAGGAAGTGTGTCTAAATTAATGTTCATTCTCCATTTTAATATTTCACTTACTCCTATCAGGGTATTATCTCATTGTGGGTAGGTTCCCATCGTGGTTTTTCCCTTAACCAAGTTTTCCACGTCAAAAATCTTGGTGGTATGTGTGTATTGATGTGGTGTTGTTTAATGCTTTAAATGTTCATTATCATATCTGAATTATGGTTTAAGTTGCAAAATTTTTTGGTGCAAACTAATTCACTCCCCCCCCCTCTCAGTTCGCTGCATTGTTGCCAACAATTCGTATTAGAGCTACATCCTCTGGAAGAAGATTGACCGCTTGAGGAGATTTGGGATGGCAAGCTTTTATTTCAAGAAAGATAGTCTCAGGTTTGATGGAACGAACATCATTCTCTGGAAGAGCTACATGCAAGTTCATTTGAGATGCATTGGAGAAGAGTATTGGAAGATCACTAAGAATGTCTATAATGTTCCTCAAAATGGTCCTTGTACTCCGAATGAGATAAAGGAAGCATAATACATTATTAGAGCCAAGGAAGCATTATTGGGTGCCTTGTTAGATTTTGAAATGACTAATCTGATGGATCTTGAAACTACTTATGATATTTGGGTAAAGTTGGAGACCTTGCATGAAGGTGACAATCATGTGAAATTTGCTAAGTTGCAAAGCTTGAAAGGAAAGTATGACAACCTGAAGATAGGAGAAGATGAGAATATTACTTCTTTTATGCAAAAAGTGAATGAGCTTGTGTGTGGAATTAAATGTGCTGGTGGCTTCCTTGAAGAATCTGAGATTGTTGCTAAAGTATTGAGATCCTTGCCTCTTGCTTACAAACATAAGACTGCTGCTATAGATGAGATCTGAATTGTAACAGATGTGACAAGATATATGTTGGTTGGTAAACTTGGTGCTTTTTATTTGAGTGAGTTTGGTGACCCTCTTCCTAAGACTGATTCTTCCTTCAAATCTACTGTATCTAAGAAATAGAGATATGATCTGGGAGAAAGTTCTACAAGAATATCCAGATATGAGAAAGAGATGAAAGAGATGGAAGATGAAGAAAAAGAGCTTGAGGAGATTGAAGCACTTATTGCTAGAAGATTTCCTAAAGGTGTCGGTAAGTATGAAGGAAAGTTACCTCTTAAATGTTTTTCATGTAATAAGATATGACATTTTGCATCAAGGTGTCTAGAAAGAGATAAAAATCCTAAGAAGCCATTTAAGCCATATATTAGCTTAAATATCAAAAGAAGTGTTATTATATTGTTGATGAAGGTGTGATAGATGATGACTCTCATAAAGGAAACTCAGGAGATTAATTTGTGTTCATTGATATCGGAGAAGATGATCCAGCAACTATAGATTCTACAAGTCGTATTAATGAGGAGAAAGCCCTAGCTGTGAAAGTTGAGGAGAAAGATGAATGGATTATTGATAGTGGATTCTCTCATCATATGATAGGCGATAAGAGTAAATTTATAAACATGGAAAATTATGATGGTGGCGTGGTAAGATTTGGTGATAATAAAGCCTGTGCAATCCATGGTAGAGGTTCTATTTCTCTTGATGGTAAGCATAACACTGATGATGTCTTAAATGTTGAAGGTTTAAAGCATAATATTTTGAGTGTTGGTCAAATGGTGTATAAGGGATACAACTTTCAATTCAAGAATGACAAATGTAAGATATTGAGTAGCTCTAAAACTGAGATTGCATCAGGTACTACGACAAAAGGTAATATCTTTCACTTGAATGGTAGTGGTAAAAGTTGCTTGATTGCTCAGATTGATGAAAGTTGGTTATGGCATAAAAGAATGTGTCATGTAAATTTTGATTGCATGGTTAAGATAAGTTCTACTTAGGAAGTGAGAGATCTACCAAAGTTAATAAAGCCTTCTAATTCAGTATGTAAGGAATGTCAATTAGGGAAGAAAACAAGAGTTACATATAAGAGAAAATAGTATAATTCGAATGGTTTGCTGGATCTTGTGTATACTAATTTGTGTGGTCCTTCTAGAGTGAGAATCTTGCAGGGTGATAGATATTTCATGTTGCTAATTGATTACTATTCAAGGATGATGTGGGTTACTTTCTTAAGGATAAGTCTAAAGCATTGGAGAAGTTCAAGATTTTCAAAGCTAGAGTTGAAACATAGAGTGGATTTGAAGTTGAAGTGTTTGAGATCTGATAGAGGTGAATAATTCACTTTGGTTGAGTTTAATGCATACTATGAAGAGCATGGAGTTAAGAGACAGTTATCTGCTCCTAGGACACCACAACAGAATGGTGTTGTTGAGAAAAAGAATAGAATATTACAAGAAGCTACTAGAACCATGATGATTGAGGGAAATGTGTCGCATGTGTATTGGAGAGAAGCTATGAGTACTGCAGTATACACTCTTAACTAGGTAAATATCAAAGGTGATACTAGTAAGACTCCTTACGAGTTATGGTTTGGTCATGCTCCTACTATTAGATGTTTCAGAATTTTTGGAAGTAAATTTTACATTAAAAGAGATGAAGATCTTGGAAAGTTTGATGCTAGATGTGATGAAGGAATTTTTCTTGGTTATTCAACTAGAAGTAAAACCTACATGTGTTATAATAAAAGATTAAGAAAGATGGTTGAATGTGCTAATGTAAAGGTTGACGAAGGTAATGTGAGACAAATTAGATCCTGTGGATATGACTCAGATGTTGAAGAAGTTAGTATAGATAAAGGAAAGCAAGTGCAAAATAAAGTTTAGGTTGATTCAAAAAATATAGAGAATCAAGGAGAAGTTACAAATGCAAATGCAGATGAGAAAGTTCAAGAGCCTAAAAATAAAGGAAATCCTAAGACTCCCAGGTATGTGAGATTGAATCATTCAGAGAATCAGATTATTAGTGATAAGAATAGAGGTGTGATGACTAGGAAAAGACTTGTTGAAGAAATTTGTCTGATTTCTAAGATTGAGCCTAAAAATATTGATGAAGACTGTAAAGATAAGAATTGGGTTAAATCTATGGAAGAAGAACGTAATCAGATCAAGACAAGAACAATACATGGGAACTTGGTCCTAGACCCAAGGATAGAAATGTGATTGATACTAAATAGATTTTTTGGAATAAGATGAATGAATAGGGTGATGTTGTCAAAAACAAAGCTAGACTTGTGTTTAAGGGATATTCTCAAGAAGAAGGAATTGATTATGAGCAGACTTTTGCTTTGGTGGCTAGAATTGAAGCTAACAGATTATTTCTTGCATATTCTACTCACAAAGATTTCAAAATTTATTAGATGGATGTTAAATCAGCTTTTCTTAATGGCAATTTGGAAGAAGAAGTCTACATTGAGCAACCAAATGGATTTCAGTTGACAAATGAAATGGACATGGTTTGCACATTGATGAAAGCATTGTATGGACTGAAACAAGTCCCTAAAGCCTGGTATACAAGATTAGATAAGTATTTGATGAAGCTTAAATTCAACAAAGGTTTTGCAGACAATAATTTGTATCTCAACATTGGTCAGAATAACATTTTGATTGTTGAAGTCTTTTTTGATGATATTATTTTTGAAGGAAATGACTGCTTGTGTAATAAATTTGCTAAGGATATGTAGAATGAGTTTGAGATGTCTATGATTGGTGAAATGAAAATCTTTCTAGGATTTCAAATTAATCTATTGGAAAAAGGTATTTTCATATCTCAATCTAAATATGTAAAGGAATTGTTGAATAAATTTGTCTTTGATGTTTCTAAGCCTATTGGTACACCTATGGTGACTGGATGTAAGCTAACAAAAGAAGATGAATCTCTGAAAGCTAATCAAACCAGATATAGATCTATGATTGGTGGTTTGTTGTATTTGACACAGTCTAGACCTAATATTATGAATGTTGTAGGCCTTGTTGCCATATTTCAGGATGATCCTAAGGAATCTCATGTTACTGCTATTAAAAGGATATTCAAATATTTGAAAGGGACAACTGGTCTTGGTTTGTGGTATCCTAAGAATGACAACTTTACTTTGAGAGATTTTACAGATGTTGATTGGGTAGGTGATGTGGATGACCGGAAGAGTACTATAGGTGGTACATTCTTTTTGGGAAAGAAGTTGGTATCATGGACAAGTAAGAAGTAGAATGCTATCTCATTATCTATTGTAAAAACTGAATACATTGTTGTTGCCAACAATTGTACTCAGGTAATTTGGATGAATAAAATGTTGAAGGATATGGGAATTATTTATGATGAGCCTATTGCTATATATTATTAAAATTCAAGTTATATTAATATCTCTAAAAATCTAGTACTGCATTCTAAGACAAAGCATATATCTATCAAGTATCATTTCTTAAGGGAGAAGGTTAATGAGGAAGAAGTCAGATTGGAGTATGTATCTACAAAGGAAAAGATTGTAGATATTTTCACAAAGCCTTTGCCTAAAGATACTTTTTTGTATCTCTGAGAGAAGTTAGGGGTGATGGCCCCTTTTTATGAGAACTAAGATGCATGGAGTTGCATCAATCCGGTGAGCTTCACAGAGATATCTTGTGATCTGGATTGATGAGTGGTGGATGGTACTCAGTAGGAGTAGTCAATGTTGTGGTGTCCAGATCTGTTTGCTAAATCAAAGGGAGAGAGAATCCTGATTTATGTACCTTTGTCATTGATGTCAAAGGGGGAGAAGAGCATGTGAAAAATCTTGAAGCTGTCTAGGGTATTCAGCAAAGGATGTTGTGATATTGGTCTAAGGGGGAGTTGAAATTTCTGAGATTGATTTCTTTTTTTGTATTGGTTATTTTTCACATTCACATGTTTCCATCAATGCCAAATGGGGAGATTGTTGGATATTGGCTGATCTATATTGTCATTGATGTCAACATATGTGAGGTCAATATTTATTTTAGTGTTGTAGTCAGATTGGTTGAGTTGGTTGAGCTTGTATGTTACAAATGAGATGATGTGGTTTAATGGTTGTGAGATACTTGTCTCTATTTGATTTAGTTGTAGTTTCAGAGCTCTGCATGATGATTTGATCAATTTGTGTGATTTGGTATTATGATTGGTTATTTGGTTGTTTTGTGTTGGCAGCTTTGGTTTAAATCTGTTTGGTGTTCTCTGAAATTGTAATATCTTTGGTTGTGAATGCGTGGGATGTGTTTTGGACATTGATGTGTGTCCTCAATTCGAGTGGTTCACGATTTGGAGGTCCGGAAGAAAATCTTTCAGTTTGACAGTTAGTTATGTTGATGTTCTTGAGATCCAGTATAATGATGATGATGATTCTAGTAATGTGAGATGTTGCGATTGTTGTGGTGCAATTCATGTTTGCTTATGGATGTTTCTAGATCATTTTCCATGCGTATTGGTGGTTCATATTGATTATCATGCATGTTATTGAAGATTTTATTGGTCCGGTGATGTTCTTCTTGTTATGCTATGTTTTTGGTGATGTAGCATGGTGCGGATGATTGAGGCATAATTATTGGAGGTGTTTCATATTTGTGGTGGTTGTTTAGGTTCATACTATGTCTTAGACAACATTGTTTTAGTCCACATGTATTATTGTAGCATGTGGGATTAAAATTTTGTAATATGTAGCATGTGGTGAGCCAATCTTGAAAGATAGGTTGATGACTTGTATAAATAAGCATTGTAATCATTTATGAGAGGTATATGTGACGTATTTTCAAGTAAATGTGAATGTGTGTGGTTGATTAAGTGTGTGAACAAGTGTTTGATCCTTAGGAAGTGTGAAAAGGTGTGTTGCAGAGCAGATCAGACAGTGAGATTAATCGAAATTGTACTCAGGCATGTTGAGATGCTATTCCAGCAGTTCATGATTCTCCAGATGTAATCCAAATTATTTAATTAGTGTGACTTCATGTAAGGTAGTGACCCTTCCCTAAGGGTTGTATTCCTTTCGGGTTTTGTAATTTTGGTAGTGAGCTCTAGGCAGTGTTCCTAAATGCATGTGCATTCCCCATTGTAATATTTCACTTACTCCTAATAGGGTATTATCTCATTGTGGGTAAGTTCCCACCATGTTTTTTTCCCTTCATTGAGTTTTCCACATGAAAAATCTTGGTGTTTTGTGTGTATTGATGTGGTGTTGTTTAATTATTTAACTGTTCATTATCAGATTTGAATTATGGTTTAAGTTGCAAGAAATTTTGGTGCAAACTAATTCACCCCCCCTCCCCTAAATATGATGCATTGTTGCCAACATATATGTGTATGTGCTAGATCATGAGGGGCCAAAAAATGGCTATATCCTAATAAAGTCCTGATTGATAGGCTGATTGAAAAATATCTATAACTTTAAAAGGGTATCGCATTTTTTTAATCCAAAACATGTGTCACATTCTATGCTTCATATACTATAGGATTAGAATAAAAAGAAAAATTGAATTTCATAAAGTTTTGACCAAGTTAAGGTGGTCAAACATATGAGTTTTTTATATTTTAAAAATATGTAGTAAAAAAATCATAATTAAATATTTATTTCAGAAAAAAACCAAAAAATATGTGTCACATCTGGACATGAGTCTTCTACTTATATCTAAAATTTTATAAAAAAATATTTTGATTTGATTGTGGTTAGGGTGGTCAGACAGACAACTTATTCTTATCTTTTTCTTGAAATTTTAGTACTACTGCATTGAAATTTTAAATTTTCATCAAATAGATTTTATTTTTTTCAGAAAACAACTAGTAGCTTAGAAACTACATTCAATTTTCTACAGGTTCTATTCTTACATATTTTTGAAATAATGTTGGTAACTTATTCAAATTTTTATGTCAAGTTTCCTAACTTTGTTTTTCTAATTTTCATTTTCACTTAAGGTCTTGTTTGGCCCACCATGATCCTGCACATATCCATATATGGATCTTAATGTATAAATAATTACTACCTTTGTAATAACAAAAGCCAAAAAATATTTTGAAGTGTAATGATATGAATGAGAATATGAATTAATTTGCTATTACTTTTGCTTTGAATCATTAGTTTTCATAATTATACTAAGATTTAAGATTCTATGTATGATGCACTTCAAAGTTAATTAATCACTTATTTACCTACACTACCCCATGTTCATACATTAGATATTAGAAAACAACTTCTTAGATTGTATAATGATCAAGCATTTTGTAATTAACATTTTATTTAAGATTATTTTACCTTAGAAATTTTCATAGGTTATAAATAAAAGGTTCAATACCTCATTGACAATAAAATTGAAATTAAATTGGAAGGGATTAATAATATTGGTAATCTATTGGTGTAGATTAGAAATATACATAGATATATTTTTATATCATTCATAAAATGTTAGAGCATGTGATATTAATGACATGATGATGATGTAGAACATGAAGCCATAATACTTGAGAAAGTATTTATGAAAAATGCTGATTTTAATGCTATGTCTTCCTCTCCTCCTTTTTTACCATTGATTATATTTTTGAATGAGGATATGTCATAAAATAATTAGCACACTTTACCATACATTGAAGGTAATGATGAAAAATAATGACAAAAAATAAAATATAGGGACTCAAAAATGTAATCCAAAACTGATCTATACCTTACTAACACATTTTCTAAGCTAAGGAAACAAGAAAACATGAAAGGTAAAAGGAATTCTCTCATCAATAATTCCTTGTTGGACTTAATCATAAGAAGTTGAAACTTAGGGGTCAAGACATAGAGTGGCTAAGGGTCCAATGGACCTTAATGATGAGAATTAAGCTAATTGGGAGGATGCGATGCTATTGATATCTTTATCCCCATCTTTTCGGCATGCTTCTAGGAGTAAGCCTATCCTTAGGGTGGAGGATGTAATGCCTAGTGAATTTTTATTTTTTCATCATTATTTTGATCCATTGTTGATATTGTACATGATACATTGGATTGTGTGTACCACCATTGTTTTATATTGGCATCCGTGTGGTAAAACCCTTGATATAGTTATAGTATTATGTGGTGCATACAATTTTAGCAACCCTTAGAAACCCTATCAAAGGTGAGTGTGTTACAAATATTTTCCCAAAAGGATTCGAAAAAATAGTTTCATTTAGGTCAAATTACCCTCATCATACACTGACATGGTATGGTCCTAAAAAAGTGAACTTTAAACAATGCTTTTTAGAAAATCTTATCGAAACTTAATTTGCATCATTTGAGTATTCAAATAAATTAGATATTTAGAAACTAGACTTTGAGAACTACATTTCCTACTTTTTCCAAGATTCATTCTTTAAGTGCTTCAAATTTTTAGGTCAATTAGGATGAATTTTGAAAAACAAGGAAAGCACTTCCACTTTTTGGCCAAAAAGTGGACTCAACTTCTTACACATGCTAATTAAATAGAAAAATAACCAAAAAATGACAAGAGATAATACAAAAATAATGTCATAAAAGACTATAATAAAACAACAATAAAATTTAAAGGGAAAAAGGAACTATAAAATTTTTCTAATAAAGACTAATAAATATATATTAATATGATTAAATTAATTATATAAAAATCTGTTGATGGTTGTTGTTGTGCCTTTCAAGTTGGAGTTTGTTCCTTTAGTGGTTGTTGGTTGTTCTTCGTTCTTGGGAAGGCTTTGCTTCTTTGCCTCTCATTTTTTGTTACCCCGCTCCTTGGTATGGGCTACCAACCTCTTCTCATGCTACATGGTTTGGGTCCCTTGTTGTTGATGTGGGGTGGATGTTGAGAGTGGTGTCATTTTCTCTCTTCTTTGCATCATGGTGGAGGTTCTTGCAACATTTTCTTGGAGTGGGGATTGTTCCCCTTTTTGGTCATGATGCCCCCCTATTTAGGGTCTTCCTGGTGCTCTTATGGGCCCTAGTATGTACTCTTGCTCTTATAGATTTGTTTACTCTTAGCATGGGATTTATTGTAGGGTTCTCCATGACATGTAAATGTCTTCTGTGATGTTGTTTTTTGTTCTCTGGTGGGCTCCTTTGATTGGTTCTTAAAGGACAGTGTATGGGGAAATCTGGGCTCTCTCTTCCTGGAATGTGCCTTTGCACTATCACATTCCCTCTCTTTGGAGATTACTTTTGAGGTGGAGTTTCTTCAAGGTGGGCTAGGTTTTTGGGTGTATGCAGGTTGAATTTAGTTTTGAGGAAGATGATATTCTTTTTGGTGTTAAACTGGTGCTGCAAGTGGTGGGTTGGTTGTGGGAAAGTGTTGAGGGTTGGCTACTATGCGGGTGCTTAACCAGAGAGGGCCATGTTCTCCTCCAACCTGCCATTGTGCTTGCTCCAGTTCCTCACCTAAAGTGATCACTCTCTCCTTGGGCCTTTTCTTCTACATTTACTAGCCCTTACCCACTTGTGTGGCCTCTTGAGGTGGCCATGAGCTTTTTGCATATGGGAATTATGGTGTTATTTTATTCTACAAGTCACAAGCCTATAGAGATAGTCATCGATAAGCTGTTTATAGGGATTCCCACCAACAAAAAGTTTATCGAGGCCATCTAGAACCCTATGGACTATTTTGTTGTTCTCTACCCTTTGGAGTTGGTGTGCCTGGCATGGCTTGGTTCCCACCTCACCTATTTCTTTTCTTTGTTGAGACTTGGTGAGTTCGGATACAAGGTTGTGGGAAGCCTTTCAAAATCAACTAAGTTTTTTTAATTACCTTGACTCTGCTCTTATAAGCATAAGATTTATATGGGAGATGGTTTGGGGCTTTCCAAAACCCCTATGTTCCTGACTAGGTAATTTTGGTTTTTTTGAGAACCTGTTCCCCTTGGTTATTTATTTGGTCAAAAGCATGCTTCAAAAAAGGTTTGTCCTTTCTAGGTCTCTGTTGTTTTTCGTGGTATCACTACTTGTGAGTTTCTCTATGGACCAGTTTGGTAGTTATGTAATGGGTACGGGCCCTCTCCCACATTTATTAATCAAAATTGTATAAAAGTCATACTAAAAATGTTTAAAGTGGCTGAAAATTCAAACAAAACAAGAAATTATAACCACTTAAGAAATAAGAATAAAGTGATAGAGAAAGACAACACAACTAAGACTAATAAATATAAATTAAAGTGAGAAATTAACTAAATAAAAAATCAAACTAAAAAATATTGAAATTAAACAAAATGCAACCAAAACAAGCATTAAAATAATAATTACTAGACATAAAATAAGAAACTTGCAACAACCTCTAATATACTAACCAACTAATTAAAAGAAAGCTTATTTACATATATTTCTTGTAATTGTCAGCAGTAACCATTACAAGTGGGTTTGACCAAATTTTGGCATACATAAAGGACAAACTGCATGTAACATTCTTATTTGAATCTTAGAATCTATTAAAAAATGATGTTATTAGGGGTCATACCCTTATAACATTCATATATAATGTTCTAATATAAGGTTATAAAACCTTATATATTATATGCTTTATAAGAATATCAAATTTGAAATAATTATTATAATCTAATAACTAATAAATTAATAATTAGTTATCAATGGGGGTTATAAAAAAGGTGTGACTAGTGAAGCCACCCTTCCTCATATATTTAAGGAGGTACTCCCTCATTTGAGAGAAGTGTAAATTTGGAGATTTATAGTGAGCTCTATCACTATGCACAAGAGGTATTATTTTTCATGTAGAAGTATTCCAAAGTATCCCCAAATTCAAGTCAATTTTGTCATAGACTATATTTTGTAAGTGTATTTAAAAAATGGTGCTTTATGGGTTTTTTACCCAAAAGGGTTTTCCCCATGTTTATTTTGTGTAATGTGTTAATTTATGGCTGCATGATTCTTAATGCACTTTTTTTTATATATTGTTTATAATGATTAGTCTCCTAAGATCCTAATTTCTATTAGAATTTGTCAAGACATCAACACATTGTGCAAATTTCTACACATCATGATCTCGTCTAACTAATATCTTCCAAAATCAAACTAAAATCTACTAACAGTTCATTATTATCATTTATGATGTAAAAAACATGAAATCTCGATCATTGGTTTAGTTATAAATGCACTAGGCATAACGCACAAGTGTGAAATTGACACAAGGTGCAATTTGTGACACTACAATACTAATAGGCAATTTTGAACAAATTTTAACAGAAACATAAAATATAACAAAACAAAACCTTATTATATATTTTGTGACATATTCAATGGTAATAAATTGATCGATTGCATCGGCAATACCATGAATAATACTCTCATCCCAAAGCTCTAGAAGGAGCTTTGAGAGATGAACCTAGATAGGAACCTTATTAATCTTGATAGTGTAAAACTAGTAGACAATCTTTTAAAATGAAGCAATGCATTACCAAGAAACCAAGGACCTCAATATAGAACTTTGGTGTGCCAATCAATTATTGGAATGATAATAGAAGGAATTCGTTTCTCAAAGACATCACCTAGACTAATCCAATTGCAAGCCAACATTCATCCTTGTAGATTCTCTATCCATCCACCCATCAAGAATATAAAGAATAGGGTCATGTAAGAGGTGCATCAAAATGAGAATGTGAGACCACTAAAGAGTGACATCCCCAATCCTCCACTCTTGCAACACACTCAAGAGAGGAGGCACATTAGGGAAATCTTCTGTAACAGTCTAATTGGTAGAAAGAGGAAGGGGGACGATGTCACAAGAAGGGACCCATTACGCATGTCGTCCTAAGAATAGAGAGAGATAACATACTCAACCTAGCAATACGGCTAAAGGAAGAGAAAAGTTGGCCTCACAAAGGAGGTCTAGCAACAACCCTCCATCATCCTCAATGACTCCAAAGGCCTCCTCATCCATTCCATCCTCCAAAATATATCCAAAATTGCCAATTATGTGATGTCTTATAAAGGATTAACAATAACTATATTTGAATTGATTATATTGCTAATATATTGCTTCAATATCTAGAGGTTAGTTTTTTTATTAAATGGATAATAGTATGTCACCTATATTTGTGTTTCTTCATATTTTTTTTTGTTTAAAACTAAATAATTTTCCTTACTACACTACTTTTCTTATAGGTTGATATTGGAAAGTGGAAATATATATTTATTGAGGATAATCTTAATAAATGATAACCATCTCTTAATGTAAATTGATTGTAATATTTAATACATGAGATTTTATAGCTTATTTTTCTTACCCAAAATTTATACTATATAAGTTTGTAACACTTTTTTTTGGTACACTATTTCATTACTCACTTGCAAGGAAATCACTATAAATCAATCAATTGACAAATGAAGTGATTGGATGATCATCAATGAAGACATTTATAATTAATATTAATTGATATTTCTCCTCAATTCATCAATTGACATGAAGTTTGCAATAAGATGTCAAATTCTTTGACCAATAAGTATCTCAATGATTAATTTTATTAGTAATTTTGATTAAAAAGTATCTCAATGATATTCTATAAACTAAAGCACATTCATCAAATTTATCTCCGTCCTTCACAATATGCTCTTCGAGTCACATATGCAACAAAAAAATGGAACTACTTATAAAATTGTAGAGCTGTGAATCCCTGTCTCGAAAACCTCTTTTACTAGTAATGAACATGCACAAACGACTTGGTGTGCCTGGCATGGCTTGGTTCCCACCTCACCTACTTCTTTTCTTTGTTGAAACTTGGTGAGTTCGGATACAAGGTTGTGGGAAGCCTTTCAAAATCAACTAAGTATTTTTAATTACCTTGGCTCTGCTATTATAAGCATAAGATCTATATGGGAGATGGTTTGGGGCTTTCCAAAACCCCTATGTTTCTGATTAGGTAATTTTGGTTTTTTTGAGAACCTATTCTCACTGGTTATTTCTTTGGTCAAAAGCATGCTTCAAAAAAGGTTTGTCCTTTCTTGGTGTCTATTGTTTTTGGTGATATCACTACTTGTGAGTTTCTCTATGGACTAGTTTAGAAGTTATGTAATGGGTACGGGCCCTCTCCCACATTTATTAATCAAAATTGTATAAAAGTCATACTAAAAATGTTTAAAGCAGCCGAAAATGCAAACAAAACAAGAAATTATAACCACTTAACAAAGAATAATAAAGTGATAGAGAAAGACAACACAACTAAGACTAATAAATATAAATTAAAATGGGAAATTAACTAAATATAAAATCAAACTAAAAAATATTGAACCTAAACAAAATGCAACCAAAACAAGCATTAAAATAATAATTACTAGACAAAAAATAAGATACTTGCAACAACCTCTAATATACTAACCAACTAATCAAAAGAAAGCTTATTTACATATATTTCTTGTAATTGGCAGCAGTAACCATTACAAGTGGGTTCGACCAAATTTTGGCATACATAAAGGGCAAACTGCATGAAACATTCTTATTTGAATCCTAGAATCTATTAAAACATGATGTTATTAGGGGTCATACCCTTTAACATTCATATATAATGTTCTAATATAAGATTATAAAACCTTATATATTATATGCTTTATAACATTATCAAATTTGAAACAATTATTTTAATCTAATAACTAATAGATTATTAATTAATTATCAATGGGGGTTATCAAAAAGGTGTGACTAGTGAAGCCACCCTTCCTCATATATTTAAGGAGGCACTCCCTCATTTGAGAGAAGTGTAAATTTGGAGATTTATAGTGAGCTCTATTACTATGCACAAGAGGTATTATGTAGAAGTGTTCCAAAGTATCCCCAAATTCAAGTCAATTTTGTCATAGACTATATTTTGTAAGTGTATTTAAAAAATGGTGCTTTATGGGTTTTTTACCCAAAAGGGTTTTCCCCATGTGTATTTTGTGTAGTGTGTTAATTTATGGCTGCGTGATTCTTAATGCACTTTTTTTATATATTGTTTATAATGATTAGTTTCCTAAGATCCTAATTTCTAATAGAATTTGTCAAGACATCAACACGTTGTGCAAATTTCTACACATCATGATCTCGTCTAACTAATATCTTCCAAAATCAAACTAAAATCTACTAACAGTTCACTATTATCATTTATGAAGTACAAAACATGAAATATCGATCATTGGTTTTGTTATAAATACACTAGGCATAACGCACAAGTGTGAAATTGCACAAGGTGCAATTTGTGACAGTACAATACTAATAGGCAATTTTGAACAAATTTTATCAGAAACATAAAATCTAAAAAAACTAAACCTTATTATATATTTTGTGACATATTCAATGGTAATAAATTGATCGATTGCATCAACAATACCATGAATAATACTCTCATCCCAAAGCTCTGGAAGGAGCTTTGAGAGATGAACCTAGATAGGAACATTATTAATCTTGATAGTGTAAAACTAGTAGACAATCTTTTAAAATGAAGCAATGCATTACCAAGAAACCAAGGACCTCAATATAGAACTTTGGTGTGCCAATCAATTATTGGAATGAGAATAGAAGGATTTTGTTTCTCAAAGACATCACCTAGACTAATCCAATTGCAAGCCAACATTCATCATTGTAGATGCTCTATCCACCCACCCATCAAGAATATAAAGAATAGGGTCATGTAAGAGGTGCATCAAAATGAGAATGTGAGACCACTAAAGAGTGACCTCCCCAATCCTCCACTCTTGCAACACACTCGGGAGAGGTGGAGGCACATGAGGGAAATCTTCAGTAACAGTCTGATTGGTAGAAAAAGGAAGGGGGGCCATGTCGCAAGAAGGGACCCATTACACATGTCGTCCTAAGAATAGAGAGAGATAACATACTCAACCTAGCAATACGACTAAAGGAAGAGAAATGTTGGCCTCACGAAGAAGGTCTAGCAACAACCCTCCATCATCCTCAATGACTCCAAAGGGCTCCTCATCCATACCATCCTCCAAAATATATCCAAAATTGTCAATTATGTGATGTCTTATAAAAGATTAAGAATAACTATATTTGAATTGATTATATTGGTAATATATTGCTTCAAAATCTAGAGGTTAGTTTTTTATCAAATGGATAACAATATGTCACCTATATTTGTGTTTCTTCATTTTTAAATAATTTTCCTTACTACACTACTCACGCATTTGATAGTCTTGATTTTCTCGGTCCCTCACAATACGCTCTATGGAACTACTTATCAAATTGTAGAGCTGTGAATCCCTGTCTCGAAAACCCCTTTTACTAGTAGAGAACATGCATAAACGACTCTAGTTTTGTTCTTATTCAAATCTGACTCCAACTAAACAAAGACGATGATTTTGGTGCCTTTTCAATTCTTCCGTTGATTGCACGCAATTGCCGTTGTTTCACTAGCCAAGTCTCTGACTTGACTGACTTTTGTAATTTTAGTTTTGTTCTCTATAATTAGAGAACGTAGATGAGTAAACATTTATATGTTTGGGTCACAAGGATTTGTCTGGTCTGGTGAAGCAGCATGGCTTCCCGGCAAGGAAATAAGGATTGCTATGCTTTATCGTTAACAAGATTGTCAAGATTATTTATCTCCAGTTTTGTGAGGCTAAAGGTTGATCTTAGGAAGACAAATTATAAAGACATTGAGGTGGAGTCTAAGAAGAAAAAGAAAGCTAAAGGGAGTTTAAAAGAGCATGCAAGGAACCTTCACTGGTAGGTCAAGTTTCTTTTACTCAAAAAGGATTAAATTTTTTTTTTTAAAAACTATGTGATTGATTTTTATTTTACATATTTTATGTTGGTTTTGTGCTACTTCGCTGCAATCTAGACCTAGATTTTTTTGGATGTTAGTTATGTTGGTTTTTTTGTTTCTAAATTCTTCTATTTTGTAAGGGATTGGGACCTTATTTTCCTTTTTATGTATCAAAAACATTTCTAAATATTTTTATCATGTGTGTATTAAATGAATGTCATTTTCGGATAATATAGATATTTATAAACTAAAAGAGCTTACAACTACTGTATGAATAAAGAGAATATTATATCTTAATGTGTGCAAATTATATGTACATGTAATAATCTAATTTGATTTATCTTATAAAATGAGTTGTCATAGGTAAAGAAAGAGTAGAGCTTTGTCAAAGATCAAACTCCTTTTTAAGTTAGACTAGGCTATGTAATGAATCCTAGTCAACGATTTGGCCATTGTCGAGGTTTTCTACTAGGCAACAAAAATCTTAGACTCTTAATCTTCCCTCCCCCCTCGTCATGAATCAATGGCAGGCATGTATGTCGTCCTTGTGCTTTACCTCCTCTTCCACCCGTGGCTGTCTACTCAAGCCCTAACAACCTTCGTCTTTCCCAAACTGACTAGTTTAACCAGTAGAAACTTATCAAGCCTGTATTTGCAAGGGAACGTTGTATTTTGTAACGAAACCCAATCTTATAGGTATCCGCTTGACCAATAATTCATAATACATTACTGGTAGTGTTTTATATTCAGAAGTTGTACGTATGAAAGAGCGCTGGTTCAAGAATGCAACTTCTACTTTCATATTCGCCCTGGCTCCACCTTCACAGAATTCGATAAGTGGGAATGGACTGACATTTATCATAATGCCCAAAAAGACACATAAGGGAGGCCAACAAGATTCATACCTTGGTTTGTTCAATTTCACAAGCTTGGGACAACCTCCAATCATCTGTTTGCAGTCGAATTCGACACAGTAAAGAACCCAGAATTCGATGTCATCAATGACAATCACGTTGGCTGGTGACCAGTTCATTCAATTAGATCTAAATGGGAGAAAGAATATTCAAGCTTGGATTGACTATGATCATCTCCAAGATCAGCTCAATGCTACCATAGCTCTGGCCGGTTCACTTCGCCCGGAAAGACAACTGCAATGGAAGAAAAATTTTGAGTTTGGGATTTGAAGGTTTTTGGCAAGGTTTACAAAGGAGTCCTTCCTAGTAATGGCTTCCAAGTTCCAAGTGGCTCTGAAATCTATCTTTTGAGAGATCAATGAAGGCTCTCATTGAAGAGATTTCAACTCTTCCTAGTAATGGCTTCAAATCTATCTTTTGATTAGTGCATTTTCCTGATGCTAAACAGATTTGAAAGATGGTTTCAGAGTGTCTCACCTTTGTAAAGATATCTTTAAGTTGTTCTTGAGCCTTTACCTCAATTTTACATATTTTTTCTGAACTGAATTTCAAATAAATTAATATTTCAAATCAAAATGTTTTGTCCTACTGTGATCGATAAGATTCTAAACCAATTTAATTACATACATGTTGTCACAAAAAGGTCATTGCAGGCTAAATTTGTTTCTCCCCATATCCTCTATGACTTTTCAAAACTATAATGATTGTGTATGTAAAAAAGTGACTACAATATATTCTATTTCTTTAGATGAAAAAGAAAATGTAATTTGCTTTATTTGATCTCCATGGAACTAAAGCTAAACAAAGTGAGATACAATTACCAAATGTAGACATCTGATCTTCCAAACTTCCTCTCCAATCAAAGTCACTAAAGACAACAAGTTGAGACCTTTTTGAGTTGCATAATAAGAAATACTAAAACTTGTAGTACCTTTCACATACCTCAATATCTTCTTGTTTTTCTTCATATGAATTTTGGATAGCTTAGTCATATACCTTGAAACAAGAGAAACTAAATAAGTAAATTATGGTCTTGTGTGAGTTAGAAACATCAATCTTCCAACAAAACTTTCATAAGTTGTTTCACCATCTATTTTAGTAATATCTTCTCTACGTAACCCACCTTCATAAGTAGATGGAATGGATGTTGCTTTACATTCAATCGTACCAAATTTTTAACATTGTCTTTTGCATATTTTATTTGATAAATAAAAATTCTATCCTCACTATGATGAACCTCAATTTATTAGAAAGTATTGCATGAGACCTAGACCTTTCATTTCAAATTTGTTCATTATTAACAATTTTGGATTCATCCCTCATATTAAAACTACTACCCATATACAACAAATCATCAATATAAAAATCTCCTTTCTTATAGTGAATTGTAGGCACACTCTTGTTTCTCTTGAATTCATTATACTAAAACTATCCATTTATCCTAGCATACCATCTCTTGATGCTTGCTTGAGGCCAAACAAAACCTTCTTTAGATTGTATACTTGGTGTTATGGTTCTTTACCTTGCACTTCAAAACCCTATGTTTGTTGGACATAGAATTCCTTTTCTAACAACCCATTTATGAAGACACGTTTCATAGTAAAACCATTATTCTAATGGTTTGTTGTTTTGCTAGTGATGGAAATATATCTTCATAATCTATTGCATACCTTTGTATGAAGCCTTTTATAGCTAACTATGCCTTACATCTTTCAACACTCCTATCAATGTTGTACTTAGTCTCAAGTAAATCCACATTGTAATGATATTTTTCTTCTCATTTGGAATCTATGTAAGTTCTTAGGAATCATTCCTATTAATAGAATCTACCTCTTCTTGCATTGCTTGCACCCAAACCTCATTAGTACATGCATCTTCAAACAATAATAGTTCAAATTTAAATTGTGAAAGTAAAGTAAAATTCATTATCTCACCTCTCAAATTATCTTCATATGCTTTACTTATTTTCCTCTAATAAATGTTGCTTCAAATTCTTGTCTATCTTGGAGAAACTTTGACTTGAAGTTAGACTTACACTTAAATTAAAAGAGGTGCTACTTTATTGACTTGTAGTGCCAAAAACTAAAATATTAGTGGATTTAACTCATTCAGAATATTATCATTGAGACTATCATTAAAAATAGATTTTGACTTCTCAACATGTCTTTCTTGATGTCTCTAAACTCTTCTTGCATCAAAAATCACATCACTTGACACAACCATACTATTACTAAGAGGATTTCACAACCTAAACTCTCCCTTCATCAAAAGATAACATATCTTGACACAAAAATACTATTCGTGGGAGGATTAGACAACCTATAGTCCTCAATTTGTTCACCATACCAAACAAAAATGTATGATTGACTTTTTTGGATCTAAATTTATTCCTTTTGACCAACTGCATGAACACAAACTTCAAAATAATTAGCACTATTCTTTCTCTCATTCTAGGCTTCATAAGGTGTCATGGCAAGTGCACTAGTGAGATTTTATTTGAGAATATACACTACTATAGAATCTACATTAGCCCAAAAAGAAAATGCTCAATCTCTTGGTTTGAAATATAACCCTTACCATTTTCACCATTGTATGATTCTCCCTTTCAATGATGTCATTTTGTTGAGGTGTGTAAGAAATAGTGAGTTGTCTTTAGATGTCACTAAGATTACAATAATCCGTAAAATCTCTTGAACAAAATTACACTCCTGATTGGTCCTTAAGACCTTTTTTTTATCATCATTTTCATTTTCCATGAGGACTTTAAGATTGTTGAATACATCAAAGGCTTGATTATTTTGGTCTTAAAAAAACTTAAAACAAACACTTTCAAGAATAATCAATAAAGTATATCAAAATGAACTAACTAAAGTTGATAATGGATGCTCCATGTGCATTGCTTTCTAAAAATTTCTCTTCTCCATGTAAAAAACAAACATTTAAAAATTGATGTTCATTGTATCTAAGATCTTGTTCAAGCTCATGTTTTTCATCTAGATTATTATTTTAGTAATGAGACATGTTCACTATGAACATGATACAAACCAACTCCATAGAATACTTGATATGATAAAGGTAAACATAAAAAAGAATGGTAATATAATGTTCTCACCTCTTTTATATTTCCTCTCGATGTATATTTTATTCTAACCAATCTTAAGAATTTAAAAAAACAATTGTCTAAATTTTTCCATATTTTAAAATTGATCTATTATTAAAAATCTTCAGATACTTCTTTTAGGTTTTTTTTTTTTTTAATTTTAATAAAGAACGAATCAATCATCAACTAAAAACTAGAGTTAGATTGTGGTCAGGATTTGTAAATGGAAATTTAAATTTTTAATCTAAATTAATTCAATAAATTGTGCTCTAGCAGTGCTCTGTTCTCCTATGTTTTGGAGGTGCTTGTGACAATTCTAGTTAAAAAATTATTTTTCTAGACTACTATTAGATATATATACACCACTTTTAAATCCCTGGAACTTTCAGGTGAGCTGAACACAGGGTAGACAGGAGTTTTGTTGGTTTCAAACAGACCAAAATATTGTCCATAGCAGATATAAAAGGCTACCCGATTTCAGTTATCACACTTGGAATATTGTCCATGGCAGATATAAAAGTGTCGACTTTAGCGTCGAACAAGTTGTTATACATTAGATGCCATCAGTCACCACAGTGCTTGTCTGCAAAAATTCAATCTCTGTTGTATTTGTAGCTAAAGTATGGATAGACACTGGCCAGGAAAGGAGGGTATTTATCTGACAAAAACTTAAGTATGGCACTCATATTCTCACCAAATGTTCCCTTGGAGGGAGGAAATGAATTGTACAGCACGGACGTTGCGTGTGGTGTAGAGACCTTGATGTCGTTCTGCAAATTGGCGTTACTCAATGCCTTCTGAATATTGTTCATAGCAGGCACGAGATATGAAACGTATGCTCTGTTTGCAAAAACCTCGTTTTCCACTGCAATGTATTTGATGTGGACAGGACAGAATGGTTTAATGTTGTCATTCACCCGTTCGCTACATCCTGGTCACCTGCAATCGTTTTAAGCTCAGTGTTGTCAACTCCCACAATCACTTCTATTCAAGAATTCTTCAGGGCCTCCCACGATCATTTCCTCTAGAGGCTTTGACATGTCAAATTGGATGGCCAAAAACATAAAACCTAGCTTTAAGCTTGTTGATCATAAGCTAATAGTGAGAGCTCAATCAGTCCAATCTTCCACTTCCCTACTTTCCAGTTAAGATATATCCTTAAGATTCAACCCTTCATTTGTCATGTAAGCCAGTATCCCATTCTGTGTTAGGAGCCCTGTTTTTTAAGTTTGCACAAGGCTTATATTGTGGGTGGAGTTGAAAATTTTCCAGACAAGCTTAAGGAGATTTTGCAGATTTTGCAGTTAAATTTAGATTCTGACAATAATTTTGAGGATGATATATTATTCAACTAGCATCTTCCCCCAAAAAACCAGCTAAAAAATTTCTTATGCAACTGAGCGTCTCGATAAAGAGTGAACCTCACCTACATGAGCTATGTAGAATGAAACGACAATGAGAAGAACCAAAGCATAGCAATCTTTATTTCCTTGCCAGGAACCCATTCTTTTTGTGAGACCAGGCAAATCCTCCAAGCCCAAACATATAAATGTTTACTATCTATGCTCTGTAATTATAGAGAGCAAATCTGACATTTCTTATGTCAGTCAAGTCAGAGTCTTGGCCAGTGGAAGAACGGCAATTGCAAGAAGAATCAACGGAAGCATTGAACGGCAATTGCAATCAAGTCATTAAAAAAAAACGCCGCTATTCTCCATACAGAATAGCACGAAAGTACAACTAACCATACATAAAAAGAGGCATACAAATTCGCTAACATGCAATGACATACAGCGACGGGCCCGTTGAACGGAGAGCAATTACGGTGGTCACTTTTCAAACCCTCCCTAATGCTTTTCAAAAATGCTTTCCCTCTAAATCCATTTAAATATAATGTTGTTTTTTATTTTATTGTATATATCATATTTGATTGCAGAAATAGACAAACTTCTTGCAGATCGAAGCAAATGGTAACCACAATTTTGGCAGGTATATGTTTATGTTCAATTGGAACTTAAATGCCAGACAGTGCAGGTATGCTTGCTGTTGGGATTAAGGTGTTTCAATTATCTTAAAAGTTTCAAAAGTGGATTTAATTTAATTAGTTTTAATGGTCTTATGTTGCTGATTTTAATGATTTACTCTTATAATATAAATATTCAAAGTGTGATCAACAAGCATTGAGGAGAGAGGGAAATTGTGATACTTGTCACAAGAAGGGAACTATGAAGAAGAAAAATTCTTTGGAGCTCCTCAAAGTTCCCTCCAAGCGACATGTGGCAATTGCTTCCTATTATTTAGCACTAATTTGGAAAAACATTCGATGGGATCATATCTTCCACGTGAATAAACCTGGAGCAAAATACAAAATTTTATTTTGGCAAAAGACTTGATTTTCTTGAACACCTTGCATTTGAGCAATAAATAATATTTGCATTTAATATTATTTGTGCAAGAGTTATCCAAAAAGGAGTTTCCATTTATGTGTAGCAGATTCATTGAATAAGGATGCTTTTGAGAAGGTTGTTTTTGCTCATTTGCTTTCCTTTTAATTGGCATTGAAGACCCTGGCCAACTTTGTTATCATTAGGAATTCTGCTCGCGATGTCATCTGCCACCCTAAGGCTGTCTGCGACTGTTGTTGTCGTCGCCACTGCCCTAAGGATGTCCACTACTAGGAAGCCGTCTACCCTTAGATCAGCTGGTAATGTCGTCCAATCCCCCGTTTCCCTTGGTGCGGCCGGTGAGCCTGGTGCTATGTATGGGAGCTCTGCGGGGGTTTCAGATGGTGATACGGTGCTTCCAGCGCCCTCTGCTGCTGATCGGGGTATCCGTGGCTTGGGACCTATGGCTATTTCTGTTTGCAAACCTCTAGTTTTCAAGGTGTCTGCTGATATTGACATGGAGATCATCCACACTTCCTCTATGTTTGAAGCTCATGGTTTGATCTACAGGTTTCGGGGTTTTTGGCCAAGACTTCCTCAGCTGCACACTTGGATTTCCCAAAGCTGGGAATTGATCATAAAAGGTTCAGTTAACATTTTTCCCTCAGCCAAGGGTTTTTTCATTGCTAAATTTGAATATGCAAAGGACATATCGAAAATCTTAGGGATTAATCCTTTCAGCTGGGAGGACAAATATGTTTTGATGGTTAAACCCTGGTTCTCAAGCTTTAATCCATCTACTGATTCATTTAATGAGATTCCTATTTGGGTTAGGCTCCCCAACCTTCCCCTTCATCTTTGGACAGATTCTCTGCTAGAGGAAGTGGGGAGGCTTTAGGCGAATTCTTAATGATTGATAAGGAATCTTACCAAATTTATCATTCTACTTATGGCCGTATTTTGGTTAACATTGATGTCTCTAAAGGGCTTCCAGCTGAGTTAGAGATTGAATCTTCCTTGGGATCTTGGGCCCAACCACTCAACTTTAAAGGTATCCCCTTTAGATGTCGAAAGTGCTTTCAAACTGGACATGTTGCTGCAGGGTGTGAAACAAATAAAAAATAAAAAAGATCTGCTTCTTGGTGGAAAGGTGCATCCTCTGAACACTATTTTGTTAAAAAGAAAAGCTTCTCCTAGGAGGTGGCACAGGTTCCTCAGACTAAGGGTACGCCTCTTGTTTCTGGTGTTGCCTTGCCTCAGGAATGTGTGGATGCCTGCAGTGGCATCCCGAGTGATCGTTTGAAAAATGATGGATCTTCTTCTTCGATGGATGACCCTCCTACATCTCAGATTGTTGTTGGATCTTCTGTTGTCTCTGCCTCTCTGGATGTTGGCTTTGTTCCTCCTGATGATGGGAGGTTCTCTGTTCTGAACCCATCCTCTTGGCAAAAGGCTGCTGCTAGGGTTGAGGAGGGATGGATTACTGTTAAAAGTAAAAAATCTAAATTGTCCCAGTCCTCTTTTGATATGACCCTTCGATCCCATAAGGGTAGGTCAAATTCTTGATCCTTCCTGGTTGGGTTAGGGTTGCTGGTTTTTTGCAACCTGTTGGCTTTTAGTGGGGGTTAATGTTGTTCCCCTTCTTTTGATTAGTTGGGCCAAATCTCTTTTGTGTTTTGTTTCTTTGAGTGGTCTTTCAAGTTCATCCTTCGGTTCGGGTTGCAGGTCCTTCTAAAACCTATCTTGTAGAGGGTTTCTGGTCCCTTTAAAACTTGTTTTTACTTAATCAAAAACTTTGTTATCATTAGTGGGTTGTAGCCTGGTTTTTTGTGCAAATCTTTTTTTAGTAGGAGCTTTTGTAGGTAGAAGTTTCTTAGCCTAGTTATAGATCTAAGATGGCAAGCCCATCTAGAAGGATAGAGATGGAGAAATTCAATGGTGGCAATTTTGGGCTTTGGAAACCCTAAATGGAAGGCATGGTTGTTGATAGAGACTTGTGGGACTAAGCCTCAAACAACAAGGTAAGATGCTTGGGATACATTGGATCAGAAAGCAAGGGTTTGATAAGACTTTGTCTAGCTAACTTTGTGCTCCTTAATGTTCATGAGGAGAAGACTATAGCTACACTTTGGAAAAAGCTTGGTGATATTTATCAAGGGAAATCCTTGGTAAATAAGCTCTTTTTGAGGAAAAAGTTGTATTCTTCGAGACTGGAGGAAGGAGGATCTGTTTAGATCATATGAATGTTTTTAATATTTTAGTTGCACAACTAAGCTCTATTGGTGTAAAAATTGATGATAAAGAAAGATGCATGCTCCTATTGTGTTCTTTGTCCGATTAATGGGATCTCCTTGTAATGGTTATTGGAAGCACAACAACCACTTTCAAGATGGAAGATGTGGTTTATTTGTTGTTGTTTGAAGAAATGCAGAGGAAGTCTTCTAAGATGGCTAATGAGGCCCTTTGAAAAATATCAATAGAGAAAGGCAAGAAGAAGGACAATAAAGGCAAGTCAAAGTCTCCAAGGAGATCCAAATTCCCTAGTAAAAAGTCCAAGGCTAAATGTTGGAACTGCGACACATCCAGTCATTTATAGAAAGCTTGTAAAGAGGAGAAGAAAAAGGAAAATAGGGAAGCCTCTAATTTTGATTCCAACTGATCCTCTCGAGTTGATGCAGATGTTTTTTTCATTGCTTTGGTAATCCATGCATCAGAAGATGTATGGTTGATTAGATTAGGTGCTTCCTTCCACATGACCTCTCACAAGGGTTGGTTCTCAAAGTATAAAGATTATGATGGTGGGAAGGTGTACTTGGGTGATGATTCTCACCTGAAGATTGATGGCCATGGAAGAGTCAAGATTTGATTCCCCGATGGTAATGTGAAGGGGATTGGTGATGTATTGCACATTCTTGGTTTGACACAAAACCTTCTTTATGTTAGCAAGATGAACAATGTGGGAATGCAAATTGTTTTCTTGCAAGGTGGATGCAAGATGACTAGAGGTTATGTAGTGCTTGCTAAGGGTGTTCAACTACGCACTCTGTATAAGCTAGATGCATGCATGGTTTACTGCAATAGTGCTTCTATGAATTCCAAGAAACGGGCTTCAAAATCTTCATCCTCATTGTAAGATCAAGAAGAGAAGAATATTGTTGTATCAACATCTAATGGTCATTCTTTTTGGGTACCTAAGGGTGCTAATGCTTTGGAGATGAAGCTCCCAACTAAGAAGACAATGTTGTGGCACCAAAGACTTGGCCACATAGGTAAAAAGGTCTTGTGAGCCTTGAAAAATAAGAGCTTTGTTGAAGGCCTTGATGATTCTAATCTTGAGTTTGACTTTTGCAAACATTGTATATATGGAAAGCAACACCGTGTTTCATTTATTCTGATTCTCATAAGTAATCTGGGTTTTTCGACTTGATTTTCATTCTAATGTGTTTGGTCCAGTTAATATGCCTTATTTAAATAGATCTGTGTACTTGGTTTCATTCATAGAAGACTATTCTAGAAGGACATTTGTTTATTTCTTCATAAGTAAATCTGAATTTTTCAATCGATTTAAGAAATTTAAATCCTTGTGTGAAAATCGGGTTAGTAGGAAAATTAAGTGCTCTAGAAGTTTAGAGAATTTTGAAGAGGAACAAGATCCTCAACCTCAATTTTTGAGGAGGTCTACGCATGTGAGGCAACAACCTAAAAGATATGGTTATTCACCATAAATGTTTGGTTATTCATTGTAAGATTCTAGTTGTATTTTTGCTTTAATTGCTAATGTTGATGAGCCTAGGACTATTAAAGAGGCAATGGGTATACATGATGTAGATTCTTGGATGGAAGCCATGAACAAAGAAATAGTTGCATTGAAGAAGAATGCTACATGGGATCTGGTACCGTTTCTTGAGGAACAAAAACCTATTAGTTGTAAATGGGCGTTCAAGAAGAAGTTGGGTCTAGATGATAATATTGAGAAGCACAAGAGAGCTTTCAATAATGATACCAAATAAAGGTATCTATCAAATCTATCCAACACCATCTTCATGTTCTCTTCACATCACTCATCCTTGGACATATTCCTTGATCTTTCTTGACATCAATGACAACATATGTACGGCAAAAAAAATCACAAGGCTCATCACACAAATTTTAAGTCATTTATCTTCAACACCAATGTACTATATTACATGACTTTATAAAGCCTTTATTTTTTCCAACTACTCAAACCACTAACTACCAACTACATATAACTAATAACTAACTAAAACCTTGCATCTAATAAATAACATTAACACGTTAATTTATTTTTTATTACATAATCTATCCCATGCATTACTTAATTTACAACACATACCTTATTCCAAATTTGACATTATATTTTTATACCTTTATATTAGGGGTGTTATGCCTTCTCTATAGTATTTTAGCTTGCATTGTCATATTTTTACATTTGGGGTATCATGCTTTTCCCATGTTCTTTGTGCTTTAATTTTTGTATCCTCAAATTAGGGGTTGAAGGTGCAGCATACCTTTCCCATTTCAAATGAGTTTCTGTTGGTATATCACCCTATCATTTAGGCATCACACCTTCCCCTATATAATGTTGTGCCTAAATAATTATACCTTGGATCTAAGGCTACCTCCTTTGAGTGTGGGAATCTTTCCCTACCCACTCTTTTTCTATGATAATATTGCTTATCATTTTTGTATTTGGGATCATTTGAGACTTCCATCATTTGAGACTTCCCTCCTCAACAATGGATTTCAATGATCATCCTAGCCCATGCACTTATCACATATTATTGGATACACTTTACTTGTTTATTAAACAATACACTTTATTGCAATAGTAATAAAATGTGTGGCTTCACTGAGTAGTAGTGCTTGTAGGTTGTGTGTTTGTTGGATTGTTGAGTTCATGGGTTTGAATGTGGGAATAATGCCTTCAAGATTGAGGCCCCTAATAGTGGTATCAATAATAAACCCAATGAGAATATATCCCCTTGTAAGTGGTTTTTTTGGGCTTAGGCCAAGCTTAGAAATCCGAGTTTACCAAAGAAAAAATAATACTTATAATTTTTGTAAATAAAATAAAAATTTTAAAAATCCAATTCTTGTTTACGATACAACACACGGTCTGAAATGGCGGTGATCCAAGTTACATTATATATTTTTTTTTTCACCAAAATTTTACATTTTAGTCAAAAAGTTGTACATTTTATAATTTCTTAAGATCAAAATATACAATGATTTGTAATGTTTTTTACAATAAAACTTTATAAGTCCCTTGGTAGTAGTAGTAGACAAACATACCATATTATCTCTTAGCTTCAAGCTTTGCTACAGACAAGTTGATTTATTTCTTTATGAAAAATGCCTATGCTTTGAAAACCCTTTAGAAAAAATTTCATACATAAAATTCAAAGAAAGACCTACTCATCAAACATACCAGAAATTCAATCAAGTAAGATGCCACAACAGCATAAACTCTTACGTTCGTATTGATTTCAAAATCTTTGTAGAGTAGAGTAATAGGAAATGCATTTGCTCAAAGAGAGTCCATCGAATGGTCTATTTTGTTTACCATAACAAAATAGAAAGCAAATTCTAGACGATGTATTGACAAGAGAATGATACACAACTTGTCAAAGAAGTTAGAAGCACTTTCTTATAAAGAATTTAACTATAAAAGCATCTGAGTTTAAGACTTCAGTGTTAAAAGCAAGTCATTGAAGAGAACCACAAACTGGTGGTTCTTGTGATATGTATTTGGTTGTGCTCTTGGTCACGTGGATCACCTGGTTCTGTAACTTAAAATTAATCCATTTATTTTGAGTGGATGATAATGTTTGTCAATAAGCCCTTTGTGATAGTTGATCTCCTTCAAGTAATACCTCCATAACGTTTTGGCAAGAACATAGTCCAATCTCCATAAGATTGTTTGCCCATTCTTGAAATGGTGGAAGTCAGTTGAATCTATAATAGTTTTTACTCAACAAATTAAAAAATGGTTTTGTTTTGAAAATCACCATATTGCTTATAGTTGTGGTTCATCCTTTTGGTTTTGGTCTCCTTCAAGTGAGCATTGCCCAAGCTCCATAAGAACATAGGCCATTCTCTTCTCAAAACGATGGATGCCAATAAAATCTTTCACAATGAATTTCTGCTCAAAGATTTGGAGCTGAAAGTGGTGACTGTGGAAATCACCATACGGTATTACTTAACAGTCCTCCCATTTGTTGAATCCTTTCCATTAATATCACCAGTAATTTCCACAAGAACATTCCCCATTCTTGAAATGATGAAAGCGACTCAAGTCTCTAATAATTATTTCTCGTTCAACAATTCTGGAGATAAACTTCATGGCATGGTGGCAATTGCCACAAATGCGAAGATTCTTTATGATTCGGATAAATGTACCAGGGCATTTAATATTCATAAGCCCAAAAGCAAGAGCCAGCTTCTCACTATGACTACATAGGATATGCTCCTTTTCTTCCTCCTCCACATCTTGCAACACAAAGTTTGTATTGGGCACATATCCTGCCTCTTTCATTTTCCCGGCCAAATCCTCTAATGTTTTATAAATTTCTGCTGATTGTGCATGTGCTCTGTCCTCTACAAGGAATGCATGAACCTTTTTCTTGGTCTCAATCCAGGCATATCCTGGCATCTTTGTCACCCTCTTGTCTTTCATTATTGCTCTTACCTTTTCTACACCATCCCACCTTCCAGCTGCAGCATAGATATTTGACATCAGAACATAATAGCCAGCCTTCTTGGGTTTCAGGTCATAGAGATGTTCTGCTACAAGCTCTCCCAACTGTATATTTTGATGAATTCTGCAGGCACCAAGCAAGGCACCCCACACATCATCATTTGGTTTTAACGGCATATTGCCAATGAAATCATATGCCTCGTCCAAGTGCCCTGCTCGACCAAGATGGTCTACAATGCATGCATAGTGCTCCAACCCAGGTACAATGCAATAATCTAGTTTCATCCTATCAAAGTAACGCCGGCCTTTCACTACCATGCCTGCACGACTGCAAGCAGATAGAACAGCGACAAAGGTGACACTGTCCGGCTTATATCCTATCGCAAGCATTCGATCGAAAAGCCTAATTGCCTCATCAGCACACCGATTTATACTATAGCTAGAAATCATTGCAGTCCACAAGGCCGGATCTTTATGCGCCATTGTGTTAAATAAGTGAAGTGCAATCTTCAAACTCCCACATTTGGCATACATGTCTATCAGGGTACTGACCACGAAAACATCCGATTCAAACCCATTTCTTACAACTGAATTGTGTACTTCCTTACCTTGTTGAAGAGCTACTAGGGCGGTGCAAGCTGGAAGAACACTTATGATAGTAACAGCATTTGGCTTGACCCCTGCCAGCTGCATTTTGTGGAAAAACTTTAAGGCTTCCCCACTCTGCCCATTCTGGACATATCCTGTGATCATTGCAGTCCATGATACAACATCTTTTTCAAGCATTCTGTCAAACATTTTGAGCGCGCACTCAATAATGCCGCATTTAGCATACATTGCTACAAGTGCGTTCCCCACTTGTAAATTCAAATGCAGTCCACTACTGAGTATGCAAGCATGAATCTCCTTACCCTTATTGACATCTGAAAAGATTGGAAGAAGGCTTATGAATGTCACTGCATCTGGTTCGATCCTCATCTTCATTTGAATGTATAACTCCAAAGCCTTGATTCCCTTCCCATTCTGCACATAACCTCCAATCATAGAGTTCCAGGACACCGTATCTCTTTCGGATGGACACATTTTGTCAAACACTTTGCGTGCATCTTCCACACGCCTGCATTTCGCATACATGGTAATAAGGGTATTCGCTGTAAACAGATGGGATTCCAATCCACATGTTATTGCACGAACATGAACTTCCCTGCCTTTCTGCAGAGCACAAATTGCAGAGCATGCTTTGAGAACGCAGGGGAATGTAAAATGGTCTGCTTCTTGTTCATTCTGCATTTGGCAAAAGAGCTCCAGGGGTTTGTCCCAAAACCCATTCTTGGAATACCCAGTAATCATTGAATTCCATAAAAATACGCTTTCTTTGGGAATTCTGTCAAAAACCAGGCGTGCATAATCTACACTCTGCCGCTTTCCATACGCGCTTATAAGCCTAGAACCCAATATTTCATTTTCGGCTAGTCCCGTCGCAATAATCTGTCCATGGATTTGCTGCAACTGTTTGATATTGGAGCATGTTTGAAACAGCTTAAAGTAAGAATGCATTATGTTGTTCTGTGTCCATGCCTTGCTCTTTCTCTTTCTCTTGCTTTAGTGTTTGTGTGTTTGGGGATGGTGTCGAACCCGAGGCTGCGAACAGGGCTAGAAGTATTGTCATCTTGCACAGCATCCATGAATGAAAGCTACCAGAATCGTTTTGTACTCATTTGGGAGCTGAGCCGCTCACTGAAATTGTAAAACTTAAGTAGAATTTACACAGACGATTTGGAAGATGCAAAAACAAACCTAAAACAAGATTTGTTTAGAACGAGGGTTATAGCCCACACTAACAATGCATAATGTCCTTTCTTTCAACACAAATTAGTGGGGTAAACAAGTTCTTATGTCACCTTAACAGGGTTAGATCATCCTATTCATTATTAATATATTGTAATCTACACATCAATATCTTTATCTTTATAATTCAGTGGTTTTAAGAAATTTCTTACGTCACCTTAACAGGGTTGCATCTCCTATTTATTATTATATTGTAATCTAAACATATTTGTAGACGTATAAAAATGATCACTTTACTAAGTGAATACTTAATATTCATTTTAACCTCATTCTTCTATTTAATTAAAAAAATCACTTTATTTAATTAATTCCCCTTTCTCCCTTTTTAATTAAATTGATCATTTCAAGTAAATAAATCTAATTTATTTATTTAAATCCTCCACTTGTATTTATGCAAGTTGCATCTATTTTTGTTGAAATAAAGTAATTTATTTTAATTAAAATTCCCCTCCATCCACTTGCAAAATCCTACATCTCCTACTTGCCTCTCTAAACCCCCTTCTAGATTCTTCTAATCACTTCTAAATCTATCTCCTAAATATTGTCACATCCCTATTCAAAGGGAAGTCACTTCTCAAACCCTCAAAGTCTTTGAAAACCATTAAAAGCTTTATGTCTTCAGCAAGTTAACCTTCAAAGTCTTCATAACCATTAATGGTTAACTCAACCTTTTGGCATGGTTAGAGACTTTCTGCCTAACTCAACCTTCATCTAACCCAAGTGTCTCATCAAACATTCATAGCTTTAACCTTGATTATCCCTTTAACCCTTGCACAAGAGTTTATCCTTTGGGTAAAAGCTTTATCCAATGGATGACCCTAACTTAACTTGAACCCTTACCTCCTAAGGTAACCATCATGTCTTTTCAAGCATTGAATGCTTCTTACATCTCCTCTCAAGCAGTCTCTTGTTGACAATTGTCACCATTTCATTGGTGAGAATTGTAAACATGGATTGATAACTTTCAATCTTGGCCCTTGTTAAGATTATCCAATCTTGACCATCCATTGCCCTATTTTTCCTATAAATAGAGCTCTCATTCTCTCATTTTGAGATATCCAAGTTTCATGCGTCCAATCTATAGTCATTTTGCTAAGCGTTTAGCCTCTCTTTGATAGAATCATTTTAATAAGCATTTTAGAAGTAATTTTAAATATCATAGCATATCCATGTTAGACTAGTATATCATGCTAGGATAAGTTTACTAATCTTTATCTTATCATCATATTCATGCTAGTTTAAATCATTCTAGTTTCAATATCATACACATCTAGGAATGCATTCATGATAAATAAATCAAACATCCCTCATTCTTGGAGTTGTCATTCCTAAGTCACTTTGCTCAGTGATTTGAGAGTAAAGACATTGACTTGAGGGATCCTGTGAGATAGAGAACAATGGAGCATCCCTTGGGGAGTTGAGCTATTCAATATAGCTCCATAACTTGCACCAAAAGTCCCATTGGTGTGTGGACCTTTTTAAAACCGATTTTTTTGTTTCCTTGCACCACTTTTCCTGCACACATTTCTAGCGCCCACTGTGGGGCATAACCCCATAAAACATATCATTTTTCATGCAGGAGTAACATTGCAGATACGCAGAAAAGCTGAGCTAGTGCATTGGAACATTTTGTTAGCACATAGAAACCTTTGGCTAGTGCATCCAGTTTACTATTTAGCGCATAAGACCCTTTCATTAGCATATTTGGCATTTTAGTTAGCACATAATATTCTGACTGTCAACTATAAAATTATAGCATATTAGGAAAAAAGACTAGTGCATCTAGTAATTAGTTTAGCACATAGAGATCATTCTGCAACGCTTCTGTGTATTTCTGTAGCGCATAGGTGTAGCAGTTTAGCGCATTGATGTAACAGAAAGGCAAAATTTGTAACCGAAGGAAGATCATTTTAGGCTTGTATAAGCCCACACTAAAATTTGATTTTTTTTGCTAACTGATTTTATGTAGGTTCTAATCTTTTTGTGCAGGAGAGACGGGAGTTAGTTTAAGTTTTTTTTCCTTTCTTTCAAAGAGTTGGTTAAAAAGAACTCTCTTTTTTTTGCAAAAGCTTAAAATAAACCTCATATTTTCATTTGGATGTTTAAAACAAACTTCATACTTCCTTTTGGTGTTTAAAACAAAACTTTGTCTTTTCCTCATTGCATGGTAAAAAGAACAACTAAACAAACCTTTCATTCCCACAAGTTAGGAAAAACATTTCATTTGGGGCTCTAAAAAGAACAAACAAATTTACTTTTAGCAAAGTTAAGATGAACTTCGCCTTCCTTTGGTACCTAAAAGGATCAATTTCAATTCATTGTAAAATTAAAAGAACCCCATCTTTATTTTGTGCAAGGCAAAGAGGGAAAGTTTCCGTTTATCGACTTTAATTTTGTTGACCAAACTTGTTTTACAAAAGTTTTGGAAATACACACTTTGCTATGAAAGGTTAAAAAGAACATCATGCTTGTTGGAGAAACATCTCCAAATAGAAGTTAGCGAATCATTGCCTTAAAGGTTAAAAAAAGATTGTTTGCTTTGTCTCGAAAGTGGAAGGTATATGCTCTCCCCTTAACTGGGTGACCAAAAAGCCACACCATTCTTTCATGCTTTCTTCATTTCAAGTACTTAAAACCTTTGGCAGACTTTCCCTCTCGAGTTGCTCTTAAAGCACCATTTAAATGGTCAGTGAGAGGTGAACGATCTAAGTGGGAAATGACTTTATCGCCAAGTGTTTGAACCCACTATAATCAAAAGTGGAGGTTGACGAAAGTCCCTTCAATGGTTTTGCTCAGCTATTAGCCTTCTCCCATTATCTTTAAGATACGTAAAGCCTTTGTTCTAAAGGTTGGGAAGCCTCTCGAGGGAGTTTATCACTAAAGATCGAACAAAAGTCTGATTAAGAACTTTAGAAATAGAAACTTTGAGCCGAGTCAGTATCCAAACATCTTCAATATCATAGTGCAAGGGTGGGGAAGAATCTGCCCCCAAGATCACTCACCATATATCTCTCAAGATAACTACTCAATTGTGAAGCAATTCACTTTGAGTTAATTTCTGGCAAAAGGCAAAAAAACAGGCACCCCCTAGGGGGTGACAAGGCTGTTTGAGCTGACGGAGTATCGAGACTAGTGGGCTATGATATTGATGATGACCCTTGAATAACGAGTCTATCTGAGTTGTATTATTTGTTATCCAAACCTGTGAAAACATTGGGGATTTGAACACATCCTCACAGAACATACACTATTTGTTTAGCATAGGCAAAATCAGTTATCTCTTTTATGTCGTGTTTTCAAGTTATTTTCAGAAAATCATCCATCAAAGCAAAAAAGTGTTAATATTTCTAAAAATAGCCAAAAACAAAGCAATCAGGGCAGTTTAGCGCATAAGAGCAACCTCCTGGCACGTCTCAACCATTTTATAACGCATACAAACCAAACCATAGTGCTTTCATCAATCAAAATAGCGCATAACTGATATCATAAAGGTTAAAATTTCATAAGCGCTTTGTGAGACCATATTAGTGCTTTTGAGCATTAGCATAGCGCATAGAAGGCATAACTTAGCGCTTTCAGTCTAAACTACAACACATCATCAAGACATATTAGAGCATAACCTTTCCAGTCAGAAACCGTTTTCAAAACTCTGAGTTAGCACGTAACATAGGCAGTTTAGCGCATAGGGAATTTCCTATTAGATCATTAGTTAGCGCATCCAGTCTTTGTTTTAGCGCATGGTAAAAACACAGAAAAACAGAGAGTAAACTAGGGATTTTGGAAAAAAATTATCACCAATCCTAAACACCCGTTTGGGCCTTTTGTCAAACTCACTAGTCAAAATCCGAACCAGATTATCAAAGAAAACAATTCCACAATCCAATAAGCATCCTTAAAACAAATTCGTCGAATCTTAAACTAGCTCGAGATAAGACTTCATCTAACCAAAATCAGATAGTACCATCACATTGATCAAAGTTTCACCATCTAACGGATCCTATCACAAACAAAATATAGAGTTTAATCCTTAAGTTGTCAAATTGAGTTTCCATATTAGGAGACTCTTATCCATATCATTTGACACACTTTGTCATGGGGGCGAACCTAAACCTCTACTTGATAAAGTAAGCTTGCATTTTTCAAACAAAGTATCACAATCCAACATCAAAGGAAACCATTGATCATTCGTGTATGACCACTCCTCATATTTTGAGAAGAACAAGTATTCATCACAAAACTGAGTTGAAGAAGAGACAACCTAGTTCTAAAAAACTTGCAAAAAGGAATAAGTTTCTCTATATTAATCACCAACTTTTTAAATCACATCGCGCATTCTTGCATCACATGTGATTGCATATTCAAAGCAAATCAAACGAGTTTGACAAAGAACCTTTAAGAATCAGAGCTTATATTTAGAAAGCGACATTCAACCAACGCTTAAATCATGGAGGAAGGATCAACCCCGCTTTATTCCCACAATTCTGTATCACTTATAACGAAGCTCGACTTGAACCACCAACCCCTGAGAGAGAAGAAGAAGATGAAACTCCCTTTGTAACCGAAAGTTTTTATTGAGAAACGTATTCTATCCACCAAACATCATCAAAAACTTCGATACAAATAAATGCCTATTGTCACTTGCTCTCAAAGAAACAAGAAAAGTGAATCACAACCAGAGTCCAAGTATGGGCCGTAGATTATCCAATCCAAGTATGGGCCATAGATTGTCCTTTCTAGGTGTCTGTTGTTTTTGGTGGTATCACTACTTGTGAGTTTCTCTATGGACCGGTTTGGCAGTTATGTAATGGGTACGGGCCCTCTCCCACATTTATTAATCAAAATAGTATAAAAGTCATACTAAAAATGTTTAAAGTGGCCGAAAATGCAAACAAAACAAGAAATTATAACTACTTAAGAAATAAGAATAAAGTGATAGAGAAAGACAACACAACTAAGACTAATAAATATAAATTAAAGCGAGAAATTAACTAAATAAAAAATCAAACTAAAAAATATTGAACCTAAACAAAATGAAACCAAAACAAGCATTAAAATAATAATTACTAGACAAAAAATAAGAAACTTGTAACAACCTCTAATATACTAACCAACTAATCAAAAGAAAGCTTATTTACATATATTTCTTGTAATTGTCAGCAGTAACCATTACAAGTGGGTTTGACCAAATTTTGGCATACATAAAGGACAAACTGCATGTAACATTCTTATTTGAATCTTAGAATCTATTAAAACATGATGTTATTAGTGGTCATACCCTTATAACATTCATATATAATGTTCTAATATAAGGTTATAAAACCTTATATATTATATGCTTTATAAGAATATCAAATTTGAAATAATTATTATAATCTAATAACTAATAGATTATTAATTAGTTATCAATGGGGGTTATCAAAAAGGTGTGACTAGTGAAGTCACCCTTCCTCATATATTTAAGGAGGTACTCCCTCATTTAAGAGAAGTGAAAATTTGGATATTTATAGTGAGCTCTATCACTATGCACAAGAGGTATTATTTGTCATGTAGAAGTATTCCAATGTATCCCCAAATTCAAGTCAATTTTGTCATAGACTATATTTTGTAAGTGTATTAAAAAAATGGTGCTTTATGGGTTTTTTACCCAAAAGGGTTTTCCCCATGTTTATTTTGTGTAATGTGTTAATTTATGGCTGCATGATTCTTAATGCACTTTTTTTTATATATTGTTTATAATGATTAGTCTCCTAAGATCCTAATTTCTAATAGAATTTGTCAAGACGTCAACACATTGTGCAAATTTCTACACATCATGATCTCGCCTAACTAATATCTTTCAAAATCAAACTAAAATCTACTAACATTTCATTATTATCATTTATGAAGTAAAAAACATGAAATCTCAATCATTGGTTTAGTTATAAATGCACTAGGCATAACGCACAAGTGTGAAATTGACACAAGGTGCAATTTGTGACACTACAATACTAATAGGCAAATTTGAACAAATTTGAACAGAAACATAAAATCTAACAAAACTAAACCTTATTATATATTTTGTGACATATTTAATGGTAATAAATTGATCGATTGCATCGGCAATACGATGAATAATACTCTCATCCCAAAGCTCTCGAAGGAGCTTTGAGAGATGAGCCTAGATAGGAACCTTATTAATCTTGATAGTGTAAAACTAGTAGACAATCTTTTAAAATGAAGCAATGCATTACCAAGAAACCAAGGACCTCAATACAGAACTTTGGTGTGCCCATCAGTTATTGGAATGATAATAGAAGGAATTCGTTTCTCAAAGACATCACCTAGACTAATCCAATTGCAAGCCAACATTCATCATTGTAGATTCTCTATCCATCCACCCATCAAGAATATAAAGAATAGGGTCATGTAAGAGGTGCATCAAAATGAGAATGTGAGACCACTAAAGAGTGACATCCCCAATCCTCCACTCTTGCAACACACTCAAGAGAGGAGGAGGCACATTAGGGAAATCTTCTGTAACAGTCTGATTGGTAGAAAGAGGAAGGGGGGCGATGTCGTAAGAAGGGACCCATTACACATGTCGTCCTAAGAATAGAGAGAGATAACATACTCAACCTAGCAATACGGCTAAAGGAAGAGAAATGTTGGCCCCACGAAGGAGGTCTAGCAACAACCCTCCATCATCCTCAATGACTCCAAAGGCCTCCTCATCCATGCCATCCTCCAAAATATATCCAAAATTGTCAATTATGTGATGTCTTATTGTAGACACTCAAAATTTTCATGTCTAATTAAATAAATATTTTATTTATTTAATTATCTAAGCCTAATTCTTCTATTAATTAAATAAATCTTTATTTATTTAATTAATTCATTTATCCTCTTCTAGCCTTATTTCTAATTTAAATAAATACATTTATTTATTTAAATTATCCCTTTCCTAAATTAAATAAATATTTTATTTATTTAATTGTCCTACTTCTTCTATTAATTAAATAAATCTTTATTTATTTAATTAATTCATTATCTTTTTCTACACATGACACATGTCATTCATCTCTTATTTCCTACACTACCTACCCCTTTCATTATTTTGGTATTTCTTATACCTACCCCCTAATCCTAGCCGACCTCTCTTTTTACACCTCTCAATCTTAACCCTCCATTTCATATTGTGTCTTCTATTTAAGGAGATGCTTTCTTCATTGTCAAACCCTAATCACTCATGCTAATGCTATTTCATGCAACTTGCTACACTACGATCCTACTTGCAACCACATTCCGTTCTTTATTGAGCTCTTGTGCATACAAAAATCTGAGAGCAAGCATATCAAACAAGATCAATGGAGATAGGAAGAATGGAGATCAAAACCCTATTGGACATGTGATGGTATAATCTTTGTGATTTTGAGTTATTTTGCATTGTCTTAGGTTATCTTCATATGTTATGGTGGATCTTTGTTCATTGTTAGGCTAGGGTTTGGTGGTTGAATCCATTTTAGTCTTTCAATATTGTTATTATTGTTATCCATTTTCACCATAAACATTTTGGCACGCCCGGTGGGATTGTTGTCCCTTTGCATTTAACATTTTTGTTGCAGATTTTGCATTTTTGAAGTTGCAGATCGGACGATTTCGACGACATTTTAGGTTTTTTCCGCGTCTGCAAGTGTTCGGATCGCGTTTTTGTGTTTCAGAAGCATCTGTGATATCGTGAATCGTGCCTGTGTTTTTGCCAGATTTTTATTTTTGCAGGTTTCTGGAATCGCGTCTGAGAATTTTAATCGCGTCTGTGACTGATATTATCGCGTCTGCGTTCGGGAGTCGCGTCTGTGACCTTTGATCGCGTCTGTGAACTACAGAACCGCGTCTGTGTAGTTCAGACGCGTCTGTGTCTGGTATAAAGGCGTCTGTGCTTTCTGTTTTGCAAATCTTTCAAGTTTCTTTGATTCGGGTTTTCGGATTTTGTACTTAGGGTTTCAGATCTGGTTTATTTTCGGCTAACCTTTGCAGATCTAGCTAACCTGGTTTGTGCAGCTTGCTTTGGAGGCAAATACGTTTTTGTTGAAGGCCCCTTTTCACAAAGTCTTTTTGGGTTTTCTAAAATTTACCTAACTTGTGTGCTTGCAGGAAGGGGTTATCATTTGAAACAACCCAAACTACTAACAATTTTGTTGCAGGGCCTTAGCTAGGGTTTTGTAATTTTTATTGTGTGCCTTGTTTTCATAGCTTAGCAAACACTTCAATTGGTGCACTAAAATTGAATCATTGTCTTTTGTGTCTTGAGCAATAGGCTCTTTTTGTTTACTCTTTAGAGGGTCTGTCTTCCCGTGTGGTCATTAGGACTACTAGTGAGAAGAGAACGACCCAAGTGGTAGCGAGGAAAACCCACCTCATCCGAACCACTATAATCAAATGTATTCATGGTGAAAACTATGAATAACGTGTGCTGATTAGTTCATACCGACACTATGTCTCCCCATAAACCCGTTTGATCAAATTTATTTGATCATTTGTAGGGCGTAACCCCTATCGGCTGGGAGCCTTCTGTATTTACAGAGCTGAAAGTGCCGCATGTATGGCCACATGAGCGGATGCCCTTACTAGCACCATTTTGTTTTAGATGCCCAAATCCTTCTAGTTGTTGAGGCAGGAGGTCGGACCTCTGGTAGCGGCCCACACACATACGGTTCTTAGTAGAGATACAAAGTTCACCATGGGGAGTTTTCATGGGGACTGATGCTTGGCTGACCCGAGAAGTGAGTGCCGAGGGTGGAGCCAGTGAGGTCAAGCATCTAAGTATCCGCTCTGAATAGCGTAGCCTCGGGGGTAAAACCCCATGTGGGATCAACAACTATTGTCTTGGCCAGCCATAAGAATTGCGCTTGACTTATGATAAACATTCAAACACTCAAAAACAAAACAACAAAACATTGTGTCTTTTGTGTCTTCAAGTGTATGCAAAACAATTTCACATCAAACAACACACTTTCTTGGAGTCATTTTGGAGTCTAAACACTTGCAAACATTGAGTCATCAACACTGTGTCCTCTTGTCACGAAAAACAGTTGAACAATCAGATTTGGTCACAGCAAAACAAATTCACAGATAGGAAAGATTGCACTAAGGTTACAGAAACGCGTCTGTGTCTGTTCAAACCGCGTCTGTGTCGGATAAACGCGTCTGTGAAGGGCAGAATAGCGTCTGTGTCGAACAGAGACACGTCTGTGTCGAACAGAGACACGTCTGTGTCTGGGAATCGCGTCTGTGAAGTATACAGGCGCGTCTGTGTCCACAATTGCAAAAAAAACTGTTACAGTCCCAGCAAACATCAACAGGAAAATCTCAGATTCACGTCTGTGTTTAACAGAGTAGCGTCTGTGTCTTAAAACCGCGTCTGTGAAGTATACAGAGGCGTCTGTGTCAGGATTTGAAATTTTAACAGTCAAGCAAACAAAGAAAATCAGTTTCGGCATACTTGAGCTTCCTAGGTTGTCTCTTCAGGTTTCATCTAGCATTCAGCCTGTTCTAAGGTCTTACATAGTCCATCATTGCTTCACATCTCATTTTACATTCACAATTGTCTAAACTTGAGTCAAAAGGTCACTTGCTTGTCCTCATCATACGTGGTCAACACACTACATACTACTACACTTTGCTAAGTGGTCCCTCATCAAGGTTTCTTACCTTTGGGTCTCATTTGGTCTTACTTAGAGTCAAGGTCAGCTTACCTCATCAAGAGAAACTATCCTCTCTTTGGAAGTCACACCTACTCTACTACTTACATACTTGGTCTTACACTTTGGACATTGCAAGTACACCTCAAGATTCATTTACACTCCATACAACTCTTGGTCTTCCATACTCTTTTCATATTTTTCATCTAGTTTCTCACATCTTGGTCTAATACCTAGTTCATGGTTGAAACCCGTCTTCAAAAATCTAGGAGAAAAGCTAAAGAAGCTCAAAAATCCGTAAACATGAGTTCTTATGAGTATGACAATGATGTATTCTACAATCCTGAGCACACTACATTACCAGACATGAATGTTTATAGACACAATCCAAATGTGGAAAGCGCAAACACTATACACAACGCTACACACAATGACACAGTTGACAATTCTTCAATACTATCAGCAGACATACAAGAATCTATAATGGATCCTCAATTCAATAGATTGGTTGAAGAGATAATGAGGAGAGATCGTCAATACTTTTTAAACATGATGGCACAAAGTGGAGCTAAAATACCGCATGATTTTGACTTATCTCAGCTTATGGAAAGTAGACCTTCACAACAAACTCAACATAAAATGGATCAAAGGAGACCAAATAGTGGAGGACCAAATAATATGATGCCAGAGTCACCATCAGTTTTGCTTCAAAAACCAGCAATCCCACATACACAAGCTCAAATATATGATACTTACACTCAAAGACCATCATGGAGGCCTTATGCTCAAACACGTGCTCAAGATATGGGTCAATTAAGACAAGTGGATACACAAGGACATCCTCAAAATTTTGACACAAGGAGACCTCATGTCAAAATTGGGGGCAACACAATGGAAAATGAAAGGCCTATTGAATATGGTTTATATACGCAAAACAGATATGGGGTCCCCCAACAAGAAATTATGCCAAGTGCTCCATATATGTCGCAACAATACAGACCTCCATATGGACATGTCTACGATCAGTATCATCCATATATGCAACAAGTCCCTCCTCAAATGGGTGTTTCAAACATGGGATATGCTACAAGAAATCCATCTCCTCCCAAAAATAATTTGGAGCAACAAATTAGAGATCTACAAAAGAAAGTGGAAGACATGGGCACATCAAAACCCACATACACTATGAGAGATATATGCCCTTATCCCTTCGATAAGAGCATTCCAATGCCTCCATTTCCTCCACACTTTGTAACGCCAAAATTTGACAAATATAGAGGGAGAGGAGACCCCAAGGCACACATAAGACAATTCTTCACAGCTTGCATTGAGGTAGCCGCAGAAGAAACATACTTAATGAGGTTGTTCCCACAAAGCTTAGGAGATCAAGCGATGGAATGGTTTTCTCAATTACCTCCCGGTATTAAGTCATGGGGCGACTTGGCAGAGGCATTCATTCAACATTTCTCTTACAACATTGAAACAGATGTCTCAGTTACTACCTTGTGCAATACGAAACAAAAGGAAGGAGAATCTTTTGCGTCATTTTTACAAAGATGGAGAAACCTAGCTAGCAGATGCTCTTGTGAAATCCCGCAGAAACAAATGGTGGAGATGTTCACACAAAACGTTAACAAGGCTATTGGCTATGATCTCAGAAAAGCTTGTTTGTCTACATTCAAGGATGTCATTGAAAAGGGCCTAGCAACAGAAAAGGTTTTAATTGAACAAGGAGTTATCAAACTATTCAAAGAAAACAAAGAGGACTTTAAGGGAAAGGACAAACCAAAGTTTTGGAACAAGAACAAGAACACGGTTAATGATGGTGTTGTTGATGCCAACACAGTAAGACCAAAGTTCGTCTTTTCTGGATCAAGTTCTACCAACAATCAAGTGAATAATCAAACGGCTGCTAAACCACGAAGGAAGTACACTCCATTGGGAGAACCACTTGAATCAGTATTCAAAAAGCTTGTAGCAAACAAAGTGATCACGGTCCCAGATTTTCCTCCATATGAACCAAAGGTAAAACCGAATTGGTGGAATGATGATGAATTTTGCGAATTTCATAAGAGCAAGGGTCATAAGACAAGTAATTGCCATCGATTGAAAAACGTTGTACAAGATCTCATTGACAGAGGAGATATTGAGATTGAGGGACATTCATCTAACCAAGAGCATGAGGTGTTTAAGGAACCATTCCCAAAACATGACAAGGGAAAAGGCAAAGTCACAGATGATCAAGCCAATTACACTAGAGCATCTTACAATTATGATTCCACTATTAATCACATCTCAATGGACAATCATATTTCTACCATTACTATCAAAAACAAAAATCCTGAGAATCCTTCTCAAAGACCCAAAATTGTCCTAAAAGGTGTGGGATCTTCGTCCGCATCTACCTCTGAATGTCATGTTACAACCCGTCGAGGTAAGATCACATTGCCAGGTGCCTCTACTAAGAATACCAATCTTTCATCTACCAAGCCTGAGTACGACCTTGTAGAGAAATTAGGGAAAACACCCGCACTCATCTCTATTCTTGAGCTCTTACGTATATCTCCTGCACATAAAGCTATCCTTGATAAAATCTTGAGAGACACTGCTGTCCCTACTGATCTGAACGTGGACCAATTTCAAGCCATGGTGGGATACCTATCCGTTCCACACTCCCTCACATTCACAGAAGCCGATGACGCCTCCATAAGTCAGCCTCATAATGCACCTCTACACATTGAAGCCTTCATACATAAACACCGAATAAAACGAGTCCTGATAGATGGAGGAGCAGGTCTTAATATTTGTACATTGAGCACCATCAGACAATTGGGATATTCTGACAAAGCTGTGAATTCTACAAACCAAATCACTATTAAGGCTTATGATGATGAAGAGCGTTCGTCCAAGGGCACGGTCATCTTACCACTAAGAATAGGGCCAGTCACAAAGGACGTGGTTTGTCAAGTCCTGGATTTAGACCTCACGTATAACATATTGCTAGGACGTCCGTGGATTCATGAAATGAGGGCAGTCCCATCAACATACCACCAATGCAT